>NC_143554.1:84840000-84995000 GCF_054136105.1 Typopeltis vanoorti
TAATATATATATATATTTAATATATATTTAATCTCTTATTCTCTTAAAAATTTAATCTCTTAAAAAATATATATTTAATCTCTTATTAAAAAATAAATTTTTAATAAGAGATTCTTATTAAAAATTCCTTGTAGCAACTTGTATAAGTAAAGTTGATAAGGCTCTGTATTACTGAAACCTTGGAATTTAGGGTCTAGCTACTCACTGAGGAGACCTCAAAAAAGGTTGAAACCGGTCTGGATAGTGACCCCACCCATAATGTATTGCAGTATACATCTTCTAGTGAGATGTGCTTTACATTATGGGAAATACTAAGAATAGTGATCAGAGCTTTACCCACCTTTACAATGAGTTGCCCTGGTGTTGCACCATCTTTAGACTTGAACTATGTTTCAGGCGCAAGCTTAACTGTTTGCTTACTTGGGATTAGGAGTTAAATAACCAAGCTTATAAAATTACTTGGTAACCCTAATATACAGTATCCCCAAGTTAAAAAATTCATTACATATACTACATTACATGATATATATATATATATATATATATATATATCAGTACCAGGAGATAGTCGGATTGATGACAAAGAAAATGAAAAAATTACAAAGTATCGCGATTTGCAAGTCGAAGTTGAACGAATCTGGCAAAAGAAAACGAAAGTTGTTCCCATAATAATAGGTGCTTTAGGCGCCATCCCTAAAACATTGAAAAAACATCTAGAAGCACTCGAGTTAGATGGATTAAAATTTGGGCAGCTGCAAAAGGCCGCTTTGTTCGGCACAGCATTCATTTTCAGAAAGTATTTCCACAACTCATAGGCCCTTGGGTAGGGCTCGAATTAGTGGAATATAACCAGCCTTTTACTTAAGACTGAGGAAGCAAATCAAGCTTTGATGAATATTATATATATATATATATATATATATATATATATATAATTTTTTTTTATGTTGGGCCCATATACAGGAGGTTGGCTGGTCAACCTATAGTACGTTAGTACCGTATATGAGTGGTGGGTTGCGAAAGGAGAAACTTGTTTACGTTTGATTTGAATGCCTATATGTTGTATCCCTTGGGAAATACGTCTGGGGGGAAGACTGTTCCACAGTACTCTAGTAGCAGGGATGAATGAGGAGGAAAAGAAACTTGTTCTGTGGGTTTGAAGGTGTTCTGTGAAAGGATGTTGGGCGGCAGCTGTACGTGTTCCAATGTGCTTAATATAGGGTGGGGGAATTATTGATGCTGTTTCAGATGAGCATATCCCATGGAAATATTTATAGAATATACAGATTGCAGAGATCAATCGTCTATGTGAAAGTGGGGGGAATGAGTTAGTGAGGGATGAGTCATTTATTAGCCTAATTGGTCTACTTAGTCTAATTAGTCTACTTGCCTTAGTATCCCATAATGCAAAGCACATCTCCTTGCGGACATGGAGTATAATCCATCCATCCATTCATCTTCAAGGCACACTTTCCTAATTGGGTTGTGGGGAGCAGCAGCTTCAAGAGGGACTTCCAATGGTCACGATCCTCCGCCACCAAGCTCAGGTGTTCTGGTGGGACTCCCAGACGTGTCCACCCAGACATGTATAATGCTATGCATTATCTGGATAGTGACCCTTCCCATAATGCTATGGGATACTAAGGCAAGTGATGCGAAGTCATACCACCTTTGCCACGAGGTGTCCCAGTCCTCAAAGATACTTCAGGCGCAAACTTTGTTTGCTTATATATATATAAACTCTAACCTTTCCCCTCTCCGATACTAATGCACTGCACATTTACAATATGTTGGGAGTCATAAAAAAAGTCGCATAATCAAAAGGGAAGTCGCAACGCTGATGGTCTTCATATCAAACCTATTGAAGAATTATTCCTGTTTAAAAATCTCATTTTTTTTCCCGATGAACCTTATAATACAAATTGTTCAGCGTGGCATTTCTTATTCGCGTAACAGGATATGCTTACCATTGGCGTTTACTTGACAGACGTTTTCGAGCATAAGTATAAACCAATTATAATACCTGATAAAATTGATAAAAACACAATCTTTACTTCCTAAAAACATTAGAAAGTAACATATTCGATTATTTTCAATACTTTTTTGAAATATTAAAGTTTTTTTTTAGAATATCACTGTTCCAAAGCGTATTGGAAAATATTCCTCTTATGATGCACGACCGGAGATACTGCCTGCGTGGTTGACCAAGTGGTTAGTATACCCGCTCACGAGCCAAGAGGCTGCGGGTTCGAATCCTGCCAATAGTATGAATGTTTGTAGTTGCCCTACTAACTGTTTGCTATATGTACTGCTGTGTCCTGGCGCATTTTGATTTTTGATGTGTTTGTGCCATAAAAAAAAAAAAATCAAATCAAACCTGATACACTAAATAGCAACGTTTGGTGGAAATGGAGCTTCCCCAGTGTTATCACTCAGCAAGGATAATAAATCTAATGTTATAATTAATAATAAAAGTTGATTTCTGAAAGATATATTGACATGAAAACATACCTGGATACTTTTGAAAGGAAAATGATAGCAATTCGAAACACATTAATTTAGGATACATCAATGGCAATAAATACTGTTATTACTATATTAATGCTGCTGGCTGGTCATAATGAGAGGAAGTTTTATTTTTCAGTTGAAGGTGAGTTAGTCAATCTCATACAGAAGTAGTAAGGCTTTTTCCTTACCTGAATTCGTGTATTTTCATTCCTTATACAAGTATATCGGCAAGAGAACACATGCAATTAAGACAAAATATGGTTATTGTGCGATGGGTAACGTGGTGGATGGGGAATGTGGGTTGCTTGGCATAGAGTACCATCCCCCCCCCCCCGATGATTCATGATATGAGAACTCCATGGCGGTATCGCATAATAATAATAATAATCAAATATTTTATATCGTTGTTATTAGTGGTAGTAGTATCACTGAATATTTTATTACATTCTGTTCTTTTTCTGGGTATGATTATTATTGAGTATATTATTAGATTATATTCTTGGTATTGTTTTTATTACATGACACCTTCAAAGACTCATCTCCAGAGGTGAACTCTACTCCGCACAAACTACTATATACACTTCTTAATCCTACATCTATCTACACACAATACTACTACCACCATCTTTACACTACATCATCTATCGTCCACCAGTGGTATTTTTGTCTGTAAATTATGTGTGTTCTCTGGCCGATTTATCTATATGCTGGATGAAAAATCTGAGTTTCAGTGAAAAGAACTTTTGCTATTCTGTATTCTGTTTCTAATTTGTTTAAATTTAACCCTTCACGCATTTCTTCGTTTTTTTTCTCCTTATTTTCATTCTTATACTGTTTTCGTACACCTAAATACTGGACTAAAAATCCTTTTAAGTAATTAAAGTTGTAGATACTTTAAAATGGCTATCCTCTTTCCTTTCAAGAATATCTAGGTATGTCAGTTTCATGTCATTAATATTTGAATCCATTATTTCATTTATCAGCAAATATATCTTTTAGAAATAAACTTTAATTAGTGATTTTTTTTAATTAAGGGGATATTAAATCCCACATTGTTTTAAAACCGAATAAGAAACTCAAAGATTGGAATCAGAGAGTTTCATGCCGAATATAGTATAATAAACTATTAAAGTATCGGCGATTACTAGCGTGAGCTAATGCAAGTAGTCCAAGTTCGTAGTACAAACTCGAACCTTTGCTGCGAGTTGCCCGAGTTTGTACTACGAACTTGGACTACTTGCATTAGCTCACGCTAGTAATCGCCGATACTTTAATAGTTTATTATACTATATTCGGCATGAAACTCTCTGATTCCAATCTTTGAGTTTCTTATTCGGTTTTAAAACAATGTGGGATTTAATATCCCCTTAATTTAAATAATGTTTATATCGCCGAAATGAAGCCTATTGGCTCTTTATATATTTAAGTAACTTTAGTGATTTTAAAATTATCAGGTTTATTGGCCTTAACATTAGGGTATCTCCGTTTCTACAAAAAGATCCTATTCAATATTAGTATCTAAAAATAGATATGTTTTGAGATACTAATAAGAAGATTTTAATGAAGTAAATTTTGAAATGAACTGAATATGAAAAATATCAATTAATTCACATGCTAATTTTGTTATGATTAGTATTATGTCATTATATTTTTGTATACGTTAACAATTATGATGCTTAAATATGGAGATATATTCCTTGTAAGTTTAATATGAAGTGCATATAAACTAATCAATATAATTTAGAAACGTGCCAAAGAAGAATTATGTTAATTAAAATAGTGTCCCTGATGAAACAAATTAAGCTTTTTGTAACACAGTGGTATTTTATTCAGTAAAAAATTTGTTCAGTATAGAAGGTTTTGTTCGATATTACTAGAAAGTCAAATCAGCGATATCTGTAAAATATGTTTTGATTATTTAGTCAATAAGATGAAGAGGATTGTACGCTACTTATGATATATATCCTCTCATTTATTTACATGGTTAGTCTTTCTGATATAGTTATAATAAATATTACATTTTGAATTATTTTAGGCTTTAAACTGTAATCGTGTAATCTTTAAAAAATAATCGTGTTCTGTTTAGAGTAATGCACTTGTTCTGTGAGGCCTACTTTTCAATTTTTCTTTTCCAGAAAATTAAACAAGAAACATCGACAATTCAATCATGCACGCTTTTGTTCTTTATTCTCACAACTTTTATTCTGATAGTAGATAAACTTTTTTTTATTCTGATAGTAGATAAACTTTTAAAAAAAAAAGCCAATCTTTTTTTTTTCATTCGAGTTTTATTGTAATTTACAGAATTTCTATATGAATTTCGAATTGTTTGGTTAAAACACACAAAGCAGTCTGGATTTGCACTAAATATTCCTATTAATGAGTTAAGTGAACTGCAGCAGTGTTAGGATGTAGGAAACTGTGAATGCAAGACCCACTCATTGTGATGATATTGTCCAAATAACATATGGAATTATTAGTTGTAAGGGAACATCCTGTTTTCAGTCAGCCCAATATAAAATATGTTATCACAACACATGAAAGTCGTCACTGTTAGGTTAGTTAGCCAGTTTATTTCATTTTCCCCACATTTCGTCTTTGTTTTAGATGGACACATGGGGAATGCCTTCCACGGAACCATTTTAGCCTCTGCTGGCGAAGAATAGGGCTTCTCTTTTCCCACCTGGGAAAAATAAATGATAAAAATAAATACATAAATGAATATTAATAAATTAAATAACTTTATTGAAAGTCTGCAGCAGTTTAAAATTATAGTAATTATTAAGTATTGATTAATAGGATTGGTCAAAACCAATGAATTACGCAGTAATTCATAGTTTTGATTCGGCGCATTCATGCGCTGCGGTATTTATTCTGATTTGGTACCACGAAATCTGAATTTTTGCGTACCACGATTTGTATTATGGTCGCATGATCTAAGGGGGTCGCAATTAGGAGAGGGAAGACTTCCGAGTTCTGGTACTCAAGATTCTTCACTTTAAAGCATTCCTTCTTCAAAACAGACAAACTCGCCGGAGAAATGTGTGTTCACGGGAGAATTAACAAACAAAAGTACGTTTGAGGGGTGGAGTTGGACGGATTTAATGTAATATAGTGTGTGGCACCCATCGATGAATCCTGACATTCCATGCATATACTATTCATAATACGAATAAAAAAATAATAATGAAGAAAATGCCGACTAGCCGGTGCAGTTTGATTTTTCCTGGTTGTACGCATGCTCATTCATCACACACACACACATAATAGAAGGTCGATAACACAGTCTCCGAAAATATCCACAATACAACATAACACAATAAAGAAACACAGAGAACAACAAAACAAAAACAAAAATCCATGTAAAAAGGAAAAAAAAAACGCTTTCACATTCAGTTCACGAAGGGCCTGAAAGCAAACATAATGTTCACTATCACTTACATAAATTTAAAATTAGATAATTATTTCCTTCTAAAGCCTTCATTATTCTAAATTCCACTTATTATACTTTTCATCAGGGATCGGCAACCTTTTTCGAGTGAAGAACATTTTTGATATAATTAAAAAAAAATCCGAAGAGCAGCGCTTCAGTTCAAGCTGGGAGGGGAGGAGGAGTTTTTAAGAAATACAATAGAGTGGGAAAACGTTTTACACAATAAAATCTATATTTTGAAATATTGTTTACTAATACTAAAAAAACGTAACAAACAGCAATTTAGATACGAATTAATGCGAGTTGCTCGCAGAAATACGTCGAGCCAAAAATTGAGAAAAGTTCAAACGCAACTATTTTCAAATATATACGAATATATATTTACTTACTGGACATGTATACGAGTCCAATATATACACACATATATTGGACTCGTATACATGTCCAGTAAGGGCAGGCAAACTAAACTGACGTGCGTGACTGCGCGTGTGTAGGCTAAAAGTTACAGAGCCGCAATCACGTATTCAAAGAGTTGCACGTTTCCGACCCCTATTTTACATTCTTTCCATAAAGAGGACAGTGCATGTACATTCGTCATACCTGGTGTTTTGTGTTAGAAAATGGAAAACTTAAGATCTCTTTCTTATTATGTACTTAAATGTGTGGTTTAAACTTTGTTGCATTCATTTGCTGTCTTTATGTTTTAAGAGATAAAGTTGGCTAAGGAATCACTTCTCATCATAATAAGAACAGCTCACTTAATGCCTGCTCTCATCATTCGCCGCCAGAAAAACATCAGATAACAAATGTTTGGTCCAGATGGTATTCTTCCAAAGTACTGAAAACGATCGAGAATTAACACTTCTCCTATATCGTCTGTGTAGATATCCTATTTCTCTGAACCTACCGATATATAGCCTGTGCCCCCCCCCCAAAAAAAATGTGAATAAAATATAAAAAAAGACGAAGTAGCTATTAATTTATCATTCTTTACTTCAGTTTTCTTTACCTTTATCTTAGTTCTCTCGAAAATAAGAAGATCATCTAAGCAAATCAATCAATCGTCATTACAAGTATGAATTTCACCACGCTTACTCCACTGTATCCCTTAACTACCATTACCCATTCTTGGATACAAGCATGAAAAGTTTCGGCGAGACTCCTATAGTCGCTCTTTTCTAGGAATTTGATCATTTTCATTTTTTCTTAACCATTCACCAGCACATATCACTCTTGTGTTAGAGGATTTGTGACCTCGTGTGTAGGATTGACATTCAAAAAAGAAAAAATAACCTTTTTGCAGCTTGCGGTTTATTTAGTTCCTTTTTCGTATCTTTGCTTTAGGTGAAATTGGAATTTTGGAGGGGATACATTAGGTAAAAATGATACGTTTAACTCCAGTTAAGAGATTTTAGCCAGAAATGAAGTATAACTAAAAAATAAATAAATAAAGAATGTAATTTACATAATAAATAATTCTGCCTGGTAGATGCAGATAAAACCCATTATTACTACCCAAACATAATCTTCATGACATACCCGTTATAGTCAAACATGATATTTTATTATCTTGTTTGACTATATATGAAAACATTTTTCTTCCCATAATCAGACAGGAGTTTAGACGTGCTTCAAAACTGGAGTTCAGATGTATAAAACTGTAATTAAACTATTAACCCAAAATACAGATTTCTCCTTTTATGATTTTACATCTAGAATACTATTTAAATATAAAGAGCCAATAGGTTGCATTTCGGCGATATAAACATTATTTAAATTAAGGGGATATTAAATCCCACATTGTTTTAAAACCGAATAAGAAACTCAAAGATCGGAATCAGAGAGTTTCATGCCGAATATAGTAAACTATAAAAGTATCGACGATTACTAGCGTGAGCTAATGCAAGTTGTCCTAGTACGTAGTACAATCTTGGGCAACTCGCAGCAAAGGTGGTAAAGTTATGATCGCTATTCTTGGTATTTTCCATAATGTAAAAACACATTTCCTAGGAAATGTATGCTGTTATTACATTATGGTGGAAGGTCACTACCCAGACCGGTTTCAGCCTTATGAATAAGTAAAGCCGTCTCTAAAAATTCGGACGATCCCTAGGGCCACTCAATTGTGGGCGAAAGACCGTCCATCTCAGCGTTGGCTCCACTCAGTGATGGCCTTCCACCCACCACCACCACCACCACCACCGAGCAGAACCGCTCATATTCCGAAGAAAAGCATTCACCGACAAAGCCCCTCACCGGGCCGTGCCGAAAAACACTTTCCCCGGAGACTCAAATTGCTCCCTTAAGGCAAAAACCTTAAGAGAGCGAACTCATATTTGCAATCTCACCGGTTTCAGCCTTTATTGAGGCTTCATCAGTGAGTAGCTAGACCAAATTAATACCAAAGGGTATAGCGAAAAGAACTTATATACTCTGCTATACGAGTTGTCAAAAAGGTGCAACCATTAAGTTACTTAAATATAAAGAGCCAATAGCTTCATTTCGGCGATATAAACATTATTTAAATTAAGGGGATATTTCGGTTTTAAAACAATATGGGATTTAATATCCCCTTAATTAAAATAAATTAAAAAAAAAACAAGGCTGAACTATATTATCTGTTCTGACTAGTAAAGTTTGATCTCTCATCTGTTCTAAAGAACTGCCTACTCAAGTACTTCCATGCAAAAGGTACACTGAAAGCATCAGTTCATGAAATTAAAGGGGAGGAAACAGTATATTAAACTATATTAAGAAAGTAAAATCGGTATTATTAAATCCTTAAATTCTTGAAAAAGAAACTGTATACACTCAATTAATTAATGCTTCCGCTCATTACAGAAAATGATCTTTGACCTTATTATCATTAGAACTTATACCATCAGATATTGAATGCATTTCATTAACTGCAACAATCTGTTTTTACTGTAGCTTTCCTGTAAATTCTTTTAAAGGCAAAGCCTTCACAATTAACAGATAATCAAAACTTGGTTTCCGACGTTGGGAAGTAATTGGAATTGGTTTAAAGCTGACTTAATTAAGTTTAAAAAAATTATGATGCAGGGGAAGTAGTATTTTGCCGCACGTGCTGTCAAGTATCGTACCGAAGATTGCGATTTTGTTCCTTGATGAAGCGTTTATCAGCACGATCAAATAGGTCTTGGTAATAAATTAAGTTAAACGTTAGATCATTAAGAAACTTAAGAACGCATCCTATTTAGTGGTCCATTAATCTTTTCAATTGTGTGCCAGCTTTTAATATTCATTCAGTTGCTTTTTACCGAGTCATCATTAAATAAATTTTAAGCGACATCATTAGTCACTAATGATAAAAACTATTTTTCAAGTATATTTATGGATTGCGATGTCTAGAATGAATGCTTTCAAAGAATTCTTTTTAAATCTCGTTATCGGCAAAATTTAAATCGTCACCGATCTTTGGCATCAATTTTGATTTCCATTTTGTAGTAATTTAAGCTATAAAGAACAACTTCTCGGTAAGATTAATAGTAATTATTTTCAGTTCAGTGATATTTATTAAATTTGTAATTATTATTATTAATAGTAGCACTTTCTACCTCCGATGATGAGTTTTAGGATTCACTACCGCTGGCTGCTTCACTTATTAAATGTATTTTTGCCTGTTAATTGTCAGTATGACTGCATTGCAAAGGAGTGGGAAGAGGAGGAGGAACTTACCTTCATATGAGACTAGCTAAACTGACCTATAGTTGAAGAAATCCATATAAACATTTCTTACATCATGCCGAGATTCAAATGCAGGTTTTTTCCAACTACAGAGCGCTTTCCGTAATCTCTAAGCAAGATTATCCAGATAGTAGATCTTCTCTAAACGACATACATCCGTTCTCGTGGCCTCATTGCCAGGAACAATCAGTTATTAGCATCGGTTTTGATTTCTTTTCTATACGTTGGCTGATTTGGATTTACAGCCGAAGCAACTCAGGTTATGACACCAGTATATGTTAATTGTGTGTGTGTGTGTTCTAATGACCTGTTTGCCTATTTTGCACGATGAAAAACCCCAGTTTCCAGGAGGGAAACCCTCCCACTTCGTTATGACACCGGCTAACTCACTTTCAGTCGGAAAGCCCTGATAAAGGTTCTTCGCGTCCTAGAAAGGATTTGAACAAGGTACTTCAGACCAAATGACATTGTCGAAATTCGTTTCTATAATAACATTAAGAAAGCAACTCTGTATCTTCACACCAAGTTTTCACTCAACCAAGTCCATGTAGCAAGTATCCAAACCTGTGCTTCTTGTATCCTGCGCGATTACTATCAAAGCAACTAGCCCTTAGTAAGATCAACCTATCGCTGGGAATATATATATATATATATATATTTATTACTAAAATAAAGAGCCTAAAAGACTTCATTCTGGCAAAAGTACGTTATTTTTATAAAGAATATTATATATCTATTTTAATTTTATACCCAGATTCAAAATTTTTCTTAAACGCTTATGAGAATATAACTTTCGGCAATGTAGTTACTTTGGTTTGCTCTACTTAAAAGGCATGCATGGGCTACTCAGCCCATATATTCGGTTTTATAAGTGCGTTAATGTTTCACTGGCCTGACAGCTGTTTCGAGCTGTTTGGTTTTTATTAGAGACAGTGCCGGATTACCAAATAGGCAGAGCAGGCACTGGCCTAAGGGCCCCACGCCGCTTAGGGCCCCGCGACAACAGATCAAAATAATATTGATTTGATCTTGAAAGAAAATTATAATCAAGCTTTCTTAAATTGTTTCCAGAAGATAGAAAACATGAATCAACTCAAAAAAACAAAAAATGTTATTCCGGTAAAATAACAGTTAAATTGAGATGAATAAAATGCGTTATTTATCGAGATATTCTTTGTTGTTTAATATAGTGATTAATATGTTAAATGATATCTTACGTTTTTTTGTAGTCACACACGACGTTAGCGTATTAATGAATTACGATATCAATAAAGATTTCACTGTGAGAAATTGTATGTACATTTTTTAGCATTTATTAAACGATTATTCGGAGCACTAAAAGTTGAAACGCTGCTAGATCTGTAAATCTCTCTGTCCACTTAGAGATAATTAAGTTAAGCGACGTGAATCGAGAAATATTTCGTAAATGTGAAATGGTGTAATATCAGTTACATTTATACTGTTTAGCATAAATAATTATTCATATTTTCGGGGCGTTTTGTTACATTTTACTTTATTCATTTGCTTGTCAGAGACTCGTCACGAAAATAATTTCAATTGTATGTATCTGGTGAACATAAATACGCAATTATTTAGATTGGCTACAGCGATATTCGTTAGAAATGATTCGCAGATTTATCACAAGACAAGAACATGTATACTGTACAGAAGCAATCAGCAATCAATACTAAAATTTAATGTTAGTATTAAAACTAAGACGACTGTTTATTATACCGTAAATATTCGACGATAATTTTCTTGGTAGTAATACCTCAGTTTACTCATGTGATTTACATGAATTTTCCGGAAATACAGAGATGGCGAGAATGTCACATCAATATAATGTTGCTCGCTATATTATAAAAAGAAACACTGTATCATCCCAAATCAACTGTAGACAACATTCTCAGCCAATGGAAACGTTGAGTTGCCATCTCAGTCAAAAAATATAGAGGAACCAGGAAATTAATATCAGTAGTATGAAAATCTCGGAAGTTCGATGTGGAAATAATCAATCAGGAGTTCGGAAAGTCTAGGATGTTTTATGTTAGTAATAGGACACTACAATTCTGCACGTTCTTGATTTCTATTTAAGAAAAACGGAAGGGAGGTACGCATAATATTTGCTGTATAGTGTAATGTGACATGGCAATAAATAAAATCGTAGTTAGTAAGTCAAAACGGATCTAGATTATTAAGTGACTGTGATAATGAAGATGTCACAGAACAGCTTGTTATTCGTAGGTTAACTCGGATCCTTATCAGCATTTTCAAATTAAAGTGAACTTTGCAAATGGGTCTAGTGTCTTGAAGAGAGCGAGTTGGAAATCAGAGAAGAGCCACTTTGTGTGTGTGTGTGTGTGTGTGTGTGTGTGTGTGTGTGTGTGTGTGTGTGTGTGTGTGTGTGTGTGTGTGTGTGTGTGTGTGTGTGTGTGTGTGTGTGTGTGTTAGAGAGAGAAGGGGAGGGATACAACATTTAATTTGAGCTTTACAGGGAAAAGAACGAAGTTCGCAAATAATCCATCTCTTCAGCAACAAGGAGTTTCCTCTGGAGACTTTGGTAGCAAAAGTGTAAAAAATTCTCAGCAGCCATTAAATGACTGTAGCGTTGTGCTGTTCATCTGCAAATGTTAGCTAAATGTTTCTGTCGACTTTCACTAAACTTAGAAAAGGTGTTCTTTCTTTTTCTCTAGGTTATCGTCAATATTAGTTTTGTTAATTTCTTTTTGCCTTATAGAGATATTATCCAAGAAAAATATACTCAAGATATTCTGTATGACATATACTTATTATATCCTTTAATACGTTCTAAAATCTTATAGCTTATGTTCTAGAAATCACAAAACCAATTCTGCGTTAATTTTTTTTTATTTCTTACTATTATTTCGCTTTCTGTAATCTAGTTATTGATTTTCCTCCTATTTTTGCTCCTAAAATTTTCACCACAAAATTCGGTATGATGTATTATGATAACCTCATTTTCAATAGCCGAAAGACATTTTACATGCAAAATTACAGTGTCCAGCACACAGTAAATAATTTTCTTTTTGAATATTTAAATATGCAATTTTCTGCAGTTACTTACTATTGAATTTATCTACTTCGACAGTTTATTCCATAAAATATTAATAAAGCTATTTCGTATTCATCAAAGTTTCCTTCTGGTTTAGTAATATATTTTTGACTAGGGACATGAATGAAAGTAAATACCATTTACAATCTACATACTCATTTTTAAGTTTAAATACCGTGACTTGACTAACCATCTTGTATCACAAATTCCCTTTCAACATGACCATATTTTTTAAAGGAAGTTAACTTTTTATAAATAACCGCAGATCATATATGAATAACTTATGTACCGGAACGAAATATACTTAAAGATGAATAAGGACACTTTACCACGATGATTCAAGTTCTGAATATAAAAAATCGATAGCATAGTAAAATAATGCCAATAGTTTTGATTTTTGCAAAAAATATTCGGTTATGTTTAAAGCATCGCAATATATTCGTTGTCTACTTTTCTATTCAAATTTTTTCCATTTATTTTATTTATTTAACAGAACAAATTCGGAGCTTCTAAACTGTACAGCTGAAGGCAAATAGTTGCGAAAGTGTTTCTTTGAATTGCCCATTTTTCCATATAAATGTATAAAAAGTGAAGGGTTTCCCTCGGATCAGTATCCATATTATTATTATTATTATTATTATTATTATTATTATTATCTGAGACCTCCAGGGAGTCAAGGACTCATCGAGGGAGGCTGTAAATTACCCAACCCAGCTATCATACCTTCCCTTAAATTCATTTACACTACATGCACTCACTACCCCCTAAGGGCAAATTATTCCACTCACTCACTGCTCTTTGAGAGAAAAACCTAGTTCTTACCCCTTTCTTGACTGAGAACGACCTTGACTTCCATGGATGCCCCCGTGTTCTCTCCCAGCCTTCCATATAACAAAAAATTTCATCATTTGAAATGCTATACACCCATTCAAAAGTTTATAGACCGCTATCATATCACCCCTCTTTCTC
This sequence comes from Typopeltis vanoorti, assembly GCF_054136105.1. Taxonomy (NCBI): domain Eukaryota; kingdom Metazoa; phylum Arthropoda; class Arachnida; order Uropygi; family Thelyphonidae; genus Typopeltis; species Typopeltis vanoorti. The sequence goes on from NC_143554.1 coordinate 84,853,692, forward strand.
CTGTTAACCAGAGTCTGCAATCCACATACTCGCAGTCTGTCCTCATAATCTAAATCCCATCATCCGGATATAATCTTCGTAACTCTTCTTTGCACCCTTTCCACAGCTTCTTTATCCCCTTGAAACCCGGGAGGCCAAATCTGCGCACAGTAATCCAAGTGTGGTCTTATCAAAGCCTTATAAAGAGGTAAAATTACTTCCTTATCCTTACATGTGAAGGTTCGCTTGCATAGAAATTGTCCTCTGAGTTGTATTTGCAACTTTTGCTATGTGACCTTTGAACTTTAAATTCTTACCCACCAATACACCAAGATCCCTTGCCTCTTCAGTTTCTTGTAGCATAACCTCGCTAATATAATATGCCGCTGGATCTCTAATCACGCCAAAGTGCATAACTTTACACTTACTAACATTAAACTGATAACCATTTTCGTTTGCCCAGAATTCCAGTCTATTCAAATCATTTTGTAATTGCTGAATATCAGTAGCATCCCTGATTGCCCTACCTATCTTCGCATCATCAGCAAACAATTGCAAATCTGATGATAGACCCTGCTTGAAGTCATTAATGTATAGATTGAACAATAATGGCCCAAGGACTGAACTCTGAAGTACACCACTGGTTACCTTAAATCTGGCAGATTCACACCCACTGTATACCACTTTTTGATATCTGTCTGTTAACCATCCCCTGATCCAAGTCAATAGATTATGTTCCAATCCCATATTCTCCAGTTTACTCAACAGTCTATCGTGTGGTATCCTATCAACTGCCTTAGAAAAATCCAACATTATCATCGTGTATCCATTTCCTTTATCCAACTCGGCCGTAACATTGTTATAAAATATGAGCAAATTGTTAAAACATGACCTTTCTTTAGTAAACCCATGCTGTTCCCTGCAGAGTATAGAATTATTGTCTACCCATTTCTGTATGCGAGTTCTTGCTAACTTCTCTAAAATCTTCACTACCACACCAGAAATACTAATAGGTCGGTAGTCAGACACATCAGTTTTTACACCACCCTTGTGCAATGGAACTATATTACATTCCTTCCATTCCTTTGGTATCATTCCTGAGCTGAGACTCAAGTTATATAAATGTGTGAAAGGCCTAGCCAATTCAGCTGAACATTCCTTTAACAAACGGGCAGATATTCCATTTGTCCCTATTGACAAAGTTTTATCAAGGTTATGCAAAAGCTCTTCAACCTCATTTTCATGAACCTCTAACTCTTCATCCAACGTAGCAGTAGCACTGTGCACCATACTACATACACCTGGTTGATATATCTTAGCAAAGTAAGCACTCATTAACTGAACAATCTCCTTAGCTTCCGACACTCGTGTACCATCTGCATTCAATAAAGTTATTCTTCCACATTCATTCTTTCTTTTGCTTGCGGCATAACGATAAAATTGTTTTGGATTGCCTTTAGCTTGCATGGCCAATTTCTTTTCATACTCCGTTTTAGCTTTTCTCACAATACTCGTTACTTTTCTGGCCTGAGTTTTATCTCTTCATCCAACGTAGCAGTAGCACTGTGCACCATACTACATACACCTGGTTGATATATCTTAGCAAAGTAAGCACTCATTAACTGAACAATCTCCTTAGCTTCCGATATTCGCGTACCATCTGCATTCAATAAAGTTATTCTTCCACATTCATTCTTTCTTTTGCTTGCGGCATAACGATAAAATTGTTTTGAATTGCCTTTAGCTTGCATGGCCAATTTCTTTTCATACTCCGTTTTAGCTTTTCTCACAATACTCGTTACTTTTCTGACCTGAGTTTTATATATTTCGTAACTCCTCTCGCTCTTATTCTCACGATACTCTTTCCACATCATCTTCTTCTTGTGGATTTCTAGCTTAATAAGGTTGCACATCCATTTCACACCCAACCTATTTACTCTTCGAACACTAGAGATACATTCAGATACCGCCTTATTCAAGCACTTTTTCAAAGATTCCCATGCATTGCTGACATTTTTACCATTCAGTAACTGATACCATGGGATCAAAGATAATATTCTTCTAAGTTGATCATAATTTCCAGCTTTGTAATTCAGCATGTAGCCTGATTTAATCGGAGTTTCAATACAAGTAGATACTTCCCAAGAAAGAACAGCATGATCACTGTCACCAATTGGTGGTAAAATAGCTGTATTCTTGACAGAGATCCCTTCTGACGCTATGAGCAAATCCAACACTCTTTGACCTCGAGTTTCTTCTTTCACATGCTGCTTGAGAAAGTTATCCCGCAACAATTCAATAAATTCCTGTTCTTTATGATCATGAGATTTCTCTTCATAATGAAGAGAAACCCATAATGATCATTCGCTTGGTACCCATAAGGCTAAATTAGCGATGCATTTCGTCGTCCCCTACAACTGAGCTGCCAGGTCTGTAGCAACACCCCACCATATATTTCATTCTGTTAACCTCCACTTCACACCAAATAGACTCAAACTCATCGCTACATGGGACATTGTTACCATCATTGTTTTCTTGTATTTCTACCCTAACTGGACTTAAGTTATCTGATATCATTAGTAGCACTCCTCCTCCTCTCCTATCTCTTCTGTCATTCCTAAAAATAGTATGTCCGTTACACTCGATCCCACTTACCATATCTGATTCTGATAGCCAGGTTTCACTAATGCCAACAATCTTAAGCCACATCGTATTCAATAAAGCAACAAACTCAATCCCTTTGTTTCTAATGCTCCTGACATTTGTGTATAAACATAATAAATTACGAAATAGCCTATTCTTATAATTAGATGCAATGTATTTGGTCTTGTTCTAGAATTTTCTCTTTTTCCTCTCCAGTATTGATCAAACAATTAAACAAGAGTTCTCTGGCATAGTTGACTGAGTGCATAGCGTATATGATATTTACACTTGGAGTATTTTTAGGTGTGTGTGTGTGGGGGGGGGGGCATGGGCCTAATCCAGTGGCGAAGGTGTTTGTGCCAGTGTGACACCGCTACCTGCTTATTAGAGACTTCAACATGTTTCGAAAGAAGTGCCACGTTTTTTTGTAGAGAAGGATTTCTGATTGACTAAGATTCAGTTAATGTAAAGAGCAAGTATGATTCGAAAATTGATACTTACTCTTTACATTAGATTATTCGAATATTTCAAAGAAAATGGGATTCTTTTATACCAAAATTGAGTCATGTTATATTTGTGAAATTCATGGGATTGGCTGGGGAAAAAAATACAGCTAAGCATGAAACAATTATATTTATTTCTGTTATTTGTCATGTCTTTCTCTCCTAAGTTTGTTTATTTTTTGGAGTAAAAAATCAGTTTCTAGCAGGAAAACCATACCATCCTCCACAGCTAACTCACATTAAGTCGAAAAGACCTCATACAAGTTTCTTGTTTACTTGGGGGAGATTCGAACCCAAGCCTTACCAACCGAAATTCAAATGCTGCGTCATCCTTGAGAACGCTCTGTGGGGATTCTATTAATTCCGTATATTTCCTTACTCGAACTCTATCGGAGATCTGGAAGACTCTTATACCACTGCCATTCGATTCAAGCCAATGTGATATGAGTATTTATTTAACAGATTTATTGATCGCCTCTGAACGTAAGAGTAAGGTAGAGGAAATGAGCGAAGGAAAAGAATAATTCCAGAATCTACTCTGGATATATTTTCGATAATATTCATATAATCATGCCTACAATAAACGACAGACCTGAGTTCGAATTCCATAAGTGAATTCGAGTTAGGTGGATTGGAAAAGATAACAGTTTACTTCTGAATACTGCAGTTTTTTCTTGTGCACATAGATCGGTCAAACAGCTTGTCAGTAACGTGCCAAACATGCCCATGACCTTATTTCCTCTTGCTAGTTGTTTGTAGTTCGACCCAAACAGTTAGAGCTGTGCTGCTAGTATATGATGCCTGTTAACTCCATGTGCTCTTCTGGCTTATTTGGCTCATGAAAAACCACATTTTCTGGGAGGAAAAATCTGGCAACTCAGTACACGAACTTATCTTTACTGATAAAAACCCTGATAAAGGTTTCGAGAGCTAAATATTCTATAATTAGACTAAGTGATATGAGTTATTAAAGTTATTAAGAAAACTAATTTTAGCTGGTGTCCTCTTATATCTGATTTTGTTTAAAAGCAGATATACAATCAGTTTTGTTTAAAACTGTATGTAAAATACCTAACATTTCATATATATATATATAGATAGATAGATAGATAGATAGATAGATAGACGCTCATGATTGTTTTTACGAGAGTTTCGATGACAGTGAAATTATCAAGAAGCCAAGCATTAAAGGTATAAATCGTGTAGTGAAAGTATCTTTTTTTTTTTTAGTTTGGTTAGAATTGAGACCGAAGCAACTTAGATAACAAGCCTTATGTCTGTTAAATATCTTCTCTTGCCGGTTTGTCTGTTTTGTGAAAAGAGAGACAAATAATTACAAATGTTTGTGTTCACTGTTTTATACCTGCAATGATTTAATTATTTTTAAAATAGTAAGTAATTTTGATTTGAATAATTTTCTAATCTATTCAGTAAAAAATGTTAACGTCTATTAAATATATTAAAACTAAGCCAACTAACAAATAAATTGGCACGTTTATGGTTTATCAAATAAATCTAAGAAGTTTTTTATTTTTAATATCTCGTGAAAAACATTTTGCGAACCTTTATAAAATGGATTCATTGGTCGACTTTGGATTTTAACCATTATAGATTGGGTGTACCCATGAGGACATGGCAGCTCCAAGGAACTAGGGGAGGGGCGTTTTTCGACTTCTTGGTTACGACCAGGTTATCACTTTTGCATACTATTACATTTTCGTGACTTTTATCCATCCTCGGTCTACTAAAGAAGGTTTAAAATCTTGTCGTTTTGATTCTGTACTTGATCATACTATAAGGTATAGGATAATTCCTCATGGTTCCGTATGAGTAGGGCCTGTTTAGCTGATGTACTACGAAATAATTCATTTTTAATAATGCACTACGAATAATTATAAATAATGTGTCAAGCACTATGCTGGAAAGAACATAATATGTTTATTGAACCAAATTATACTGATTATATGAACGCCATGAACCAAAGATATCATGTTTTCTCCCAACTTTAGCCTTCATGATCCACAATCTTTTCTCCATGTTTGGAGTTCGAAAGTACTATATCTTCCTACAGTACTTCCTAGGAAGTACAAGATAACAACTGTGTAATTACATTCAATTAAATTGTAATTTTTCTTTGTAATGATATACGGCATCCATTGAGAATACGTATCATTTTCATATCTCAAAGTGAAAGCGCACACGAAAAAGATAGAGTTAACTGCATGTGCTCTTGCAATTAACTCTCGTGCTAACTTCATAGTAAATGCAAAAATATAATAGTGAATCATTTGAAAAAGGAATTAATTCTACCCATAATTTATTGGTGATTTTCATAATTAAGATCTTACAAAGAGAAAGCGAACTATTGCTCATTTCATCGATAATATGCTTTACCTCAATTATATAAATCAAGTGGATATTAAATTCAGCATTATTTCTTAGTAAATATTTTACCTCAATTGTTTTACTCACTGCAATTGTACTCTATGCTTTACACGTAATAATTCATTCTGCTTTAGCAGTTAATTGCTTTGTTTTTAATATCGGTCAATTAGAGGTGCACTTTGTGCGCTGAACAGCAAGGGTGATCAGTCATCTTATAACACACCCACCAAGCGAGTATTTGTAGTGCGCTACACTCGGAAACCACTGTTTCAAGTGGGATTCTGTTAATTCGACAAGTGTTCTAGATATTATACTGTTTTCTGAAGTTCATCTTTTAAATAGTAATTATTTTCTATTACAAACACGACAGGTTGTTCAACCTTAAGGTAGTATTCTGGACAGCAGGAAGGTTGAGAAGTAAAAACAGATTTGTTAGCATTACGTGTTGCCTATCGATTGTTCTTTTTTTGGAATTTATGAAGAGAGGGTTTTAAAAGATAAAGATATTGTAATAGAAGGAAACAAAAAATGAAGAAAGAAAAAATTTTCTGTACGTTTACAATTGAACTGTAAACGAATGACAACTAGCCGTAACGTTAACAGATTTAGACAAAATTAGACAAATCACTGATATACTCTATTTTATATGGGAAATATCTGTTGAAAACATGCGTTTTCAACAGATATGCATGTAACAGAAATCTTTACATGTATTTTCTACGGAATATTTCCCACATAAAATACAGTATATCAGTCATTTAAAAATGGACAAATGTCCATTTTTCCACATTTCCACTTTTGGAAATGGTGAGAATTGATAAGAGATTCACTAAAAAACTAATTGCTCTCTCTCTCTCTCTCTCTCTCTCTCTCTCTCTTCCACACTTATTCAAGAATTCCCTTCAGAAAAAAGAAGGCGCTTTTTCAGGACGCCACTTAAAATATAGAAACAGCATCCGTATTTTGCGGTCGAACAGATATTTGCTATATGTACAGGCTATTTAATTTTTCAGAGGTAAAGAAAAAACGAAGAGAATGAAGAGATGCATCCTTTAAAGAGATCCTTTATATCAAAGAAAGATTCGTTTTTGACTGTTGAGAAGGTATATGTTTATGCCAGGAAAATTATCGAAGAGAAATTCCATTGGTTAGAGATCATAGTATTACGGACGGTTTTTAGGAGTTCGGGGAAGAAGGATTAGAAGATTACATTAGATTTAGTATAAGGAAGATTAGATTTTATCAACATCGAAATTTACAACTCTAACAGATAAGCTTAGGTGTTAACGGTTATTCATGACTTATTTTTAACGGTATTAACACCAAACGAACTATTTTATAAAAAGATATTTTATTAACTTGTTTATATTTCGCTGAATTTTGGCGCCCTGTAATGTAAAAAATATAAATAAAAAATACACTATGTGGGAGTTGCACCTAACATAACAGTCTCCCAAATGTTTGGCAAATTGTGAAGAATTTTTCTTCCATCTAATCCTGTGTGAAGAGGGGGGGGGTGTCCAAAGTGTCGTCTGCCAGTTCTGATTTTTCATAATAATGGTAGCGAATGTATCTTTTATGTTTTGCAGGCGGATGTTAACAGATCTTCCTCTCTGCCCAGTCACACTGAACTTCATACACTCCATGGTGTGCTAGAGGGTGAAGTTTATCCTTAGGCGAGCGGATCAGAGTTACTAATTTAACATGAGGTTTGAATGTGATGCGAGGCCATGTTTCATTAGTACTTTGGCTATCTTTTCTGATGTACCTTTGACATGAGGAATAGAAATGGTAATGTTGTGTTCCTGTATTAGAGGAGGGAGAAGTAATGGAACTATGTAGTATTTTATCTATTTTGTAGAAATTATAGCCATTGGTCAAGAATGTTTGGCGCATATATTTGAGTTCTGTGGACAGATCTATATCGTTAGAACAAATGGCTCTGTGTGTAAGTGTTTTTAAAATGCCATACTGTTGGACTGGATGATGATGTGATTATTATGTAGATATCTTCCTGCGTATGTTGGCTTTCCGTAAATGGAAAAAGATAGTGATCCATCTAACAGGGAGGTGACTACAATTCCTACAAATTCCAGAAACATTGTCTGTGAAAAGCAGGGAGTTGATGAAAGAAATAAGGTCAAATATATATAATATATTTGACCTTATCTCGCCTTTAAATATATAATCAAGTATTCTGAGGGAGATTAGATTTGGATGTGCTATCCCAAATGTGAGAACAATATTCAAAGGACGGGTGGATTTGAGATTTATAAACTGTTATCTATTTGTGCAGGAATAAAGTAGTGTTTTGAAAATAATAATAGTCAAAAAATAAAAATAAATAAAAATGTCAAGGACATTCATGCTCCTACAATAATTACGCATTATTGTAGGAGCGAGATTATATCATCCGGAATCAAACCACTTTGTTCATTTTTGTGAATAATTTTTAGTGCATAGGGGTAATTTGTTTGTTCATATAGTTTTATCATGAAATTAGAATGGTTTAATAATAGTGTTGTGATTTTTATTAGAAATTTTTGCAATGCAATGGATACATATCAGTGGTATTTTTGTACCACAGGATGATTTGTGAATTTTGATTTGTTCTGAACGCCAGATCCATGCCGAATGTTTGTCATTTTTTTGGATTTTTTTCTTTGCAGCGAACAGCTGTAATAATATCATTTGTTAGCATTATTCGCTGTAGTTTGTCTCACTTACGCAATAAGTTGTGTAATCATCAATTTTTTAATACAGTCAATTCTGATTATTGTGATTTTGCTATGCTGAAAAAAAAATCGAATAATTTATTAATGGCCGTCCTGGTTGGCCGAGTGGTTAGCGTATCCGCTCTCTAGCCAAAAGGCTGCGGGTTCGAATTCCGCCGTGGGCATGGATGCTTGTGATTGTCTGTGGAAATACTAGTGGTGGTGGTGGTGGTAGTGGGCGATAGAGGGATTTGTTGTAGTTGGTGAACTGAGTGGTGGGGACAAAGTTGTAGAGTAGGTGTCCTCCCTCGATGAGTCTTTGGACTCCCTGGAGGTGTCACGTAATAATAATAATAATAATAATAATTTTGTAATGAATAGTTGCTCGCCTGGTTGGTGGAACAGATCAAGTCTCCTTTTTCCAACGAACAGGTAGTAGGTTTGAATCCCACTGAGGATATGGATGTTTATGAATGTCTTTAAATAGTAGGTGAATTTCGTTGTCCAGTGCGAGATCCTCGTCATGCTTATTGGAGTGGCTTAAAATAAGTTCGGTCTCTAGGACAGGGTTTCCGAATTATTTAACCCTTAGCCCACCAATGATACTATTTAATGTATAATAGTATTATAACTTTTCTTTGGTGAGATTCATTAAAAAAAGTAGTTCTTAGTGGGTAATTTCTTCATTTGATTTGCACTTCTATTACGAAATCTTTAAACTGACGTGGATGAGGAGAAGAGGATGGTAAAAGTCAGGATCGATCCTTTTTTTCACGGTGCCAATTTTTAAGATAGATGTTTGTTTTTTTGTGTGTGTTGCCTTCTGTGCGGTACATGTTTTCTATGAGGAGGAGAGCGGAATTGTGCTGCAGCCGAATTGAAAGACCTAACTTAAACTCTATGTTTGATCATATGAGTTGTCTTTTTTGTGTACTTACTTTTTGTGTAATCTTACCTGTTTTAATCACTTAATAGATCTCACAAGGGTAACCTTTCGTTTTGCCATCAGGATCTAAACCTCATTTCAAGTTTGCTCATTTATATATATAAAGCAAATATTTTCATGTAGTCTTGCCAAAGACGAGCCAGTCTGGTTAGCGTACTCACTCTGCAACTCTCAGGCTGAAATTCAAATCCCACCGTGGGCATCGCTGTTTGAAATTATCTTTAAGTGGAATGGGAGATGAATTTCATCATCCGGCAAGCCCACCTCCTCGCTTAATTCACGGACCTGAAGTGACTTGAAAAAAGTTTCATGTTTGGTTTCTACAGCAGGATTTCTGAATTACGCAAAAAAAAATAAAAAATAAAAATAAAATAATGAAAAAACCCGTAGCCCACTGACGATACTAACGTACTATAAATTACAATCTTTCTTAGGTGAAAATCATAAAAAAAATACAACTATCTCGAGGAAAATGTGCTAAAACTTTGAACGGTACACTTTGGCCTGCAATCTCATGTACTGTGTACTCATCTCATGTAATACGTAGAATTTTGCAAATACGCAATATAGCTGTGCAGATTTTTGACACTAATGGTAATAGTATTGATAGTTTTTACTAAAACCAGTGACCCTCTTGAAATTTTAGAAAGTAAATCTGAAGGAAATCTGACCCGCCCTGCATAGGTTAATCAGCCACCTGAAGAGAAAGACTGTTTCATCAACAAGTGATGATGTTGTCAGACAGCTCCTTGGAGAATAGCTGTACAGTTATGGCCAAGTGAAGTAAAGTGAAGTAAAGGTTCTGATTTATATACGGTAATAAAAAAATTTCGCTTCATTATATCTTGTCGTGAAACTGTAAAGGCGAAAAGATCAAATTAAAAGTATCATCAATTCAAATGCTATCAATTATAAGTCAGTGCTTTTCTTTACAAGCAACTGCATTCGTGGTTTACTGAGGTCAACCTAAATGACAGCGATTTTTCCTGATTGGAATATTTCACATTGCTTATGAACTAGACATTGACGAGGCTCCAGGTTCAACAAGCTAAATCTGCTGGTTTGAATGTGCACGTCATATTTCAGGCAGAAATCATGAAATGTATTTCACATTTATATGATACAAGGATCGAATTAAACATTCCTGATTTTCTTGAAGTTGCCAAAACACTGATTATTGAAGTCATTGAATTCATTCAGTTCGTTTCGATGTAAGTAATTACACTGGTAACAAGTATGGATGACTCTCTTTTATCGCTTCTATATATATGCTACTGTAACAAGCCTCATCATCAATGCTTCACACTCTGGCAAACAGAAAAGTTAAATCTACGATATTTTATGTGTGACATTTTTCCCTGTTTCGACAGCAAATCTCTATTTTCCGTAGATTGGCAGCCTATAGCGACATGACAGTGCTAGAGCCAGTTAGATAGCCAGTGAATTGGAATATGTCAGATATTCCTCTAGGAACAACACGAAAATCCCTGTCCAGTCGCTCTGTTCGTCAGTAGAAAACATCTATCAATGCGTAAGATATAAAAGATCGGCGACAAAATGATTCGATTTGAGATATTTTATTGTTTATTCGCTATCAGTTTGCGCTACCTAGATTTATCACTCTTAGTAGGTACACTGTACAATATGTGGACCATATACAGCCATCATTTATTATTATTATTTAAATTAAGGGGATATTTAATCCCACATTATTTCAAAGCCGAATAAGAAAACTCTAAGATAGAAATCAAAGAGTTTTATGCCGAATATAGCAAACTATAAAAGTTCGGCGAGTCCAAGCGTGAGCAAACACCTGGGTGGTACAATACCAGGGCAACTCGTTGTATAGGTGGATAAAGTTAGGATCTGTATTCTTAGTATTTGCCCTAATGTTAAGGCTCTTTATTTCATTAATTTATCTGCGTACCTTTTTGACAACTCGTACTGTAAAGTATTAAAGCTATTATCACTATAATCTTGGTATTAAATGGTCTACCTACTCACTGATGAGACCTCAATGAAGGTTGAAACCGGTCTGGGTAGTAACCTATCTCCCTTAATGTAAAACAACATACATCTCCTAGGGGATGAGTTTTACATTAGGGCAAATACTAAGAATAGCGATCCTATCTTTATCCACCTTTACAACGAGTTCCCTGGTATTGCATCACCCATGTGTTTGCTTACGCTTGGACTCGCCGAACTTTTATAGTTTGCTATATTCGGCATAAAACTATTTGATTTCTATCTTACAGTTTTCTTATTCGGCTTTGAAATAATGTGGGATTAAATATACCCTTAATTTAAATAATTTTAACATCGCCGAAGTGAAGCCTTTTGGCTCTTTATTTCATTAATTATTTATTATGCCCACACAGTTCTGTCTGCAGTAGGACTTGTGAACTGTATAACACAGCACTTGCTTGTGGTGTAAATTAAATATACATTTCTCACACGGAACTCATTCGTAGTACTTTTGTTATAAAAATAGAGTAGTATTTTTTCGTGTTAATCATATTTTCTTTCATAGTTGTTGTGCTTCTGCGAAATATTTATTTTAGGTTTCTTAATAAGAGCATTACATCTTTATTATTAGTTAAATAATAATAAAATGTAATACTGTAGTTAAGCTCCACAGAACTGAAAACGACAGTCTCTTAGTTGTCTGTGTCCCTTCATTCGATTCTGTCCCCTCTCCTCCCCACACACATACAGGACTTCTGAAACGTCGCACGCAAAGTTGCAGTAGTTTAGTGATTGGAGCTTCAAAGAAACACGCTACCAAAGTTTCCATTCTGACGGGTTTTTTATTTTTTTATTTTTTTGGACACTTACATTTTGGTATTGTCAGCTAAAATTTTGCTTCGAAATGTTACTGGACATGCTTTATAAATAAGCAAAATTTAACAGCTTCGCAGATTTCCTTAGCAATAACACAAAAAGGAAAATAAAAAAAAATGTTATAGGTACGCGTTCATTAACAAGAAACACACACACATATATAAGTAAATTATGTACTATCGCTTCATTCGATATTGATCCCCGGAAAAAATAAATTAATAAATGCATCAACAGAACTAAAATTGTCCCTTTTATGACCATGCGATAACTAAAGTGAACGGCCGCATAGCTTGAAAAATATTTCAAATAATAATAATAATAAAATAACAGAAGATCTTCAAAACTTCCTTGATGTTAACATAGAAACAATATATGCGTTTAACCTATATGCATCTTTTCTCAGATTTGAATATTTATTCAGATATTAAAATCTAAGAAATTTAGAGTAGGTTTATTACATTTTCTCTTTAACTACATCACTCTGAAACGATTATCTTATTTTAAAAATATTATTCCAATAATATTAAACATTATTTATTTGTAGTTTTTCTTGATGTAAGGGGGGGTCTTCATTTTATTCACACGAAAAAAAAATTTCATGTTTCTTCTGGATCATTCTTTTGTTAAATGATTTTTATTTCATTGTGAATGTTTCACTTGTAAATATTTTTTAATATACGCACAAAGCGAATTTATGAAACATTTTTGTTTGCTTTTCTGTGAATATTTCAACAATCAGTTTATAATTATGTACTTATTACAAATTGATAAATGTAGTTCTATTTATCGATGACAGATATATATTGATAATCTCAGTTTTTGAGTTGGTTCTACAGATATATGTTGATAATCTCTGCGTATAATATTTTTGGAAATGAACTTATAACTCATTCTTCATCTTCGTACATATTTTACTTATAGTAACATATGTACGGTACTATCTTTTCTAAAAACATGACTTCTGGACTACATGAAAAGCAGTTATGCGCAAATATAGATTTTTCTGCTGTTATATCCTCTTGGTTAAGACGGAAAGTAACGAAGTCGGACTTAATTTAAACTTCAGCAAAAGAAAAGTGATGGCTTCTGGCAATTTAAATGAATTTATAATAGAGGGAGATAAAATAGAAATCGTTGAAATTTATGATTTACTAGGGTCCAGAATCAGAAATTATGGTAAATGTGAAGATGAAATTAAAAGAAGGATAGTCAAGGGGGAAAAGGCTATGTTAAACCTGACATTATGAAAGATAGAGATGTGAGTAAAGTTAGAATTGTCAAAGCAATGGTATTTCCAGTAGTCATATGGATGTAAAAGCTGAATTATTAAGAAGAAAGACAGAAAGCGAATTGATTCATTTGAATTATGGGTGTGTAGGAGACTGTTAAGAATCATAAGGACTGTAAGAATTGCCAATAAGGTTTTAGACATTATGAAGACAGAATGCTTCTTGGAGGCGATGATCTCTAAACAGAAGTTGATGCACTTTTGTCATATTATGCGAGCTGATGAATCATTGGAAAAGACAGTTATTATGTTGGGGAAGATGAGGGAAAGAGAAAGACCACAAAAGAGTTGGATGAATAACATAAAAGAACTTACTAACTTGAATTTACAATTGCTGAAAGAAAGGACAAGAGGCCCAGTGAATGGAGAGCCTTTGTTCACAAGATCACTAAGAGTCGAAAATGACTGGATCGCATATAACAACAAATATCCCCTTGTATCGCAATGAGTTTACTTTGTATTTTTGCCACAGTTACGCAGGTTTTATATTAGATTTTTGGGCAAAACAGCACGATGTACATGGACCTTGCCGCTAAATTCGCTGCGCCATGTCCTGCATGCATACGTACGTTATAAATTTATGAAATAGAAATAGGGGATCCATCCTTATTTCAAAGCCTAATAAATATTGAAACTTTCAAAGTTTCGAAAATTGACCATAGGGCTTATGAGAATACTATCCTCTTCATATGAGTTGCTTTAGCTTGCACTCACTACTTAAAAAGCACGAGAGCTGCCCAGGTGTTCGTATATTCGCCTTTTATTAGTGCTTTTGATTAAGATTTCACTGGCCTGACAACTTGACGAACTATTGGTTCTCATCAGAGACCGGGTAGAAACCTTAAGAGGGCAAAAATCCTCGTCCAGTACCAAAGCAGTCCTACAGAGAGTTGTATTTTCCATAAGTGAACACTCAGTCGGTGTAAAATTGTAATTATCAAAAGAAGAGCCTCTGTTTTTTTTTGTTTTTGTTTTTTTGATAATATAAATTTGCTAATTCGGAATGGTATGCTAACTCTGTGAGTAATAGCGATGTTTTTTTTTTCAGTCTGTGATTCGACCAATTTTTTTATAATGACAATGTTTTTTTTATTTGTGTATTTTTATGATAATGTTTTTTTACTCATGCATTCGTTCATTGAAGTTTGTTGAAATATTAGAATTCCAATTTCATGGATATGGGATAACAGGGTAGAATATAAATATATTAATGATTAAATGTATATATATCATATATATCTTATGAGTCATATATCTTATACAGATTACTTAAATTATCTTAATCACTTTGGGTTTATTTATGATTTGACATCATTTAAAGTATTAACTAACCTGATACCGGAGTCGACCCATACCGATGGATTAATTGCCATTTGACGCTGTTAGGGAAAAATCTTTTTCCTCTCATCCCAAAGAAGCCAAGTCCTCTTTTATTTTGGTCTTGATCTTGTGAAGACTGATTTTTCTCTTCTCTGTATGTTCTTCTAGGAGGAGCTGATCCACGCATACGTCCATACATTCTGAAATACCACGATGGTTTTGGTGGCAGAAATGATGAAATTTTGTCAAAGTTTGGCATTTTGCTACCAAACCTATAATCAGTAACCTTTCTTCTTCCTCTCATGGGCAAGAAACTCATGCGTCTTTTTTCTTCATTCGTTAAATCCCAGTGAAGTTCTTCATCCTCTTTAGTGGGCAAAAAATTAAGATATTTTTCATCGAGCAATTCGTCATTTGAAATTTCTTCGGGATCAATTTGTGTCGGTAGTAGAGCACTGGTCATACCACCCTGGGAAGCCATGTTTTCAGCTTCTGAAGGAAAATTCTGCAAAAAAGAAAAAAAAGTTATGAAAAATTTTGGCATAATAAAATATGAATTTTACTTGTTTTCTTATTACTTATCAGTGAAAGATGTTCGCATATGTTTTAACTGACAAAAGTCAAAATTGAGAAAAAATGATTTAAACATTTACAAGATGTGGAGATTCATTCTCTGTTAATATTTTTAAAAATTAAACTGAACTGTCAGTGAAAATTCAAAACACTGATTTAAATCTTGCCTGAACAAGCATCACTATATCGATACACTTCATCCCATAGAAAAAAGCAGACAAATCCAGTAGCGCGTAGTTTGTGGATGATAGCATGATAATAGATGGATATATATAAATAGAGTGCTCAATATCAGCAGTTCAAACAACATGTGACTATGGAAAAAGACTAAGGCTTTCAAGAGCGATATATTCAGGGCCGGCTTTAAGTTAAAACTTAGGAACTTAACTTAGCACTCATAAGAACTATATTTCAGGTCTTTTTTCTCTTTGATAAATAATTAGCGCAATCCTACAAATCTTATGACCAAAAGAAGTTACTTCGATCAGTGAAGTTTAGATGAAGAATATTCCAATGTTTGGATATTTCACATTTGGATATTTGGATGTTTCGTATTGGGGGATGCATTGCATTGTACCGTACATTCAAGTCTCTCTTTGTGTGTACCGATGAACTGCTTTACGAGGAAAAAAAATTAGAGATATCAATACATGGTCCGTTTTATAAGCCTAATCTCGAACTCCTCAAACACATAAAGAATGGGTTAGAGGTGAATCACGTGATTCATGCAGATTGAAAGTGATAACATTAATAATAATAAGGAAAAAGTTAAAAATAACTAATTGTGCTTATGGA
Source organism: Typopeltis vanoorti (assembly GCF_054136105.1). Taxonomy (NCBI): domain Eukaryota; kingdom Metazoa; phylum Arthropoda; class Arachnida; order Uropygi; family Thelyphonidae; genus Typopeltis; species Typopeltis vanoorti. Next base: position 84,869,679 of record NC_143554.1, read on the forward strand.
TCAATTAGATGCTGTTTTGAGAGAAAGAGACGCAGAAATCTGAATCTATATATAAAAATATATACGTCTGAATCTATATATAAAAATCATATGGGGATGCTGAAGAATTGTAGCATGGTGATCTCATCTATTAAATTCTCCTTTTCTGATTATAGTTATATTTTTCCTAATGATTCCATACATTAGGATGACGTATATTTTTCACACTCATCCAAATTATAATAACATAAACGTGTTTAGTATTTATGAAAAATGTGCTGACTCATTCTAATAGTTAAATGCAATGGAAGTGGGTAAGAAGGCCATCAAAAACGAATTAATCCAGGATTCTTGTACCCAGCCATAAAAAAAAAAGCATTTGTCTTTATAAATTATTCATACTCTGCTAAAGTAAGTCTTCTTCTTCTTCTTCTTCTTCTTCTACAGCTTCTCCCACTTAAGTGGGGTCACTGTTTGTTATGAGTCTCCTCCACACCTTCCTGTCTTGGGCTGTCACCACATCCAAGTTCTTCATCTTCAAGTCCTCTTCTACCAGCTCCCTCCATCTCTTCTTTGGCCGCCCACGCTTCCGCCTTCCTTGCACATCCATCTTCATGACCCTTCTTCCCACATATTCGTCCTCCCTCCTCATCACATGACCAAACCATCTCAACCTTGCCTCCTGTATTTTCGCTCCTAAGTTCGTAACTTTCACTGTTCCCCTGACATAGTCATTTCTCAGATGATTCTTTCTGGTCACACCACACATCCACCTAAGCATTCTCATCTCTGCTACTTCCATCCTGCTGATGTTATTTTTCCTCAGGGCCACAGTTTCTATAGCATATGTCATAGCTGGCCTCACTACTGTCCTATAAATTTTGCCTTTCAGATTGATCGGCACCCTCTTATCGCATAACGCTCCAGCCATCTCCCTCCAGTTCCTCCAACCCGCTTGTATCCTGCATCCCACTTCCTTCTCAGCTCCTCCATCTTCTTCCACTGTTGAACCTAAGTATCTAAAGTCTCTCACCTTCCTGATGACATTTCCTTCCAGCTCCAGATCTGTCTCCTGGCCACCGCCCACTGCGCAACACATATACTCTGTCTTACTTCTGCTCAGTCTCATACCTCTCTCTTCCAGTACTTTTCTCCATCTTTCCAGTTTAGTTTCCGCTTCTTCTCTTGAATCTACACACAGCAAGATATCATCTGCATACAACATTGTCCAAGGTGCATCTTCTCTCACCTCCTCTGTTACCATCTCCATCACAATATTAAACAGAAACGGACTTAATGCTGACCCTTGATGCAAGCCAACTGTTACTTGAAAACTTTCTGTCTGTCCCAAACAGGTCCGAACACTTGTCTTCACATTTCTGTACATTTCCCGCACCAACCTGACATATTTCTCCGGCACCTTCTTCTCCCTCAGACACCTCCAGACTTCTTGCCTTGGCACTCTATCGTATGCTTTCTCCAGATCAATAAATACCAGATGTAGCTCCCTTTGTTTCTCTCGATATTTTTCCATCATCTGTCGTAACCCAAAGATAGCATCTGTTGTTGATCTACCAGGCATGAAGCCAAATTGTTCCTTTGCAATCTCCACCTCCTTCCTCAATCTACCATCAAGAACCCTTTCTAGGATCTTCATTGTGTGGGACATCAACTTTATTCCTCTGTAATTTTTACAGTCTTGTGCATCCCCTTTACCCTTGTAGATGGGAACAAGAGTACTCTCCCTCCATTCCTCGGGAATATTTTCCTGTTGGCAAACTTTCATGAACAGGTCCCACAGCAGGTCAATTCCTTCTTCCCCCAGTGCCTTCCATGCCTCCACTGGAATTCTGTCGGGGCCCACCGCTTTTCCATTCCTCATCCTCTTCATGGCCTCCGTCACTTCCATTCTACTGATGTTCTGCACCATCCCCTCAGAAGGCTGCCCATCTACTCTGTGAGTCCTTGCATTTTCCTCATTCAGAAGTCCCTCAAAGTATATTTTCCATCTGTTTCTTATGTCCACATCCCTCTATAATACTCTTCCTTCAGCATCTTTGATCTGCCTCACATGTAAGATGTCCTTAGCTGCTTTATTTCTACATTTCGCTAGTTGGTAAATTTTTCTCTGTCCTTCCTTTGTTTCTAATTGATCATACAGATCTTGATATGCCATGGCCTTCGCCTGTGCCACAACTCTCTTGGCTTCTTGCTTTCTCTCTTTGTACACCTCTCTGTCCTCTTCCACTCTTGACTCATCCCACTTCTGCTTTGCCTTCCTCTTAGCTGTCACTGCCACTTGTACATCATTATTCCACCACCAACCCTCCTTCTGCTCTTTAATCTTTCCAGATGTCTCACCAAGCACCTCGATTGCACAGCTCAGGATTACTTTTGAATTATGTTTCCACCAATCTTGTACACTTTCCAGTCCATCCGAAATCCTCTCTAACACTCTCTCCCTAAAACGATTCCTCGCACTCTCCTCTTTTAAGCGAAACCACTTAATTGTCTTCATCCCATGGCAACCAGAAGTTCTTATCTTCGATCTTATTTTAAAGTCTGCGCACAGCAGTCGGTGTTGTTGTGCTACTTGATCTGTTGGAATTACTTTACAATTTGTCACAACCTTAATATGTTTTTTTCTAGTCAAAATGTAGTCAATTTGTGAGCTGTTGTTACCACTTCTAAATGTTATCAAATGTTCTTCCCTCTTGAAGAAAAACGAGTTCACAATTGCCAGATCAAACGCTACTGCAAAGTCCACAACCCTCTCTCCTTCCTGGTTCATCATTCCCACTCCGTGGCCACCATGCACCCTTTCACAGTCTCTATTCTGTCTTCCTATGTGCCCGTTCAAGTCTCCTCCGACAATCACCATCTCATTTTCTTCCAGTTCCCTCATTTCTTCATCTAACACGTTCCATAACTCATCTTTTTCCTCTGCTGTACAACCAACTTGCGGGGCATATACACATAATACGACCACCCGCTCTTCTCCAAGACCCAATTTCATTCGCATGATCCTGTCGTTCCTTCTACCCACATCCAGTACTTCACCCTTCATTCTGCTACACACTACAATTCCTACACCATTTCTTCCCTCGTTATTCGCTCCAGAGTAGAACAATTTATATCCATCTCCCAGTTCTTTTGCCTTTCCCCCTTTCCACCTTGTCTCCTGCACACATAAAATGTCCAACTTCCTCTTCCTCATCATGTCTGCCACCTCTCTTCTCCTTCCAGTCATGCTTCCAATATTCAGTGTTCCCACTCGCAACATCCTCTCCACCTGCTGGGCTCGCTTCTTTAACCGCACCGCCCTTGATGCGGTAGCCCTCGTCCACTTCTCACAGCTGTAGGCTGATGTGGCTGCGCGTCGCTTAAGGGGTACGCCCTAGCCCTTATATCATTTTCTCTTCGACTCATAATCATAGTTTGAGTTGGCACTGAAGTTTTCCGACCGGATGCCCTTCCTGACATCAACCCTCGCATTTATCCGGGCTTGGGACCGGCACCTATTGAGGCTAGCTTGCCTCCTTCGGTGACTGCATAAGACGAAATGACTTAGCAAGATAGGAAAGACTCACCCCTAGCCCTTGAATACTCTAATAGCATCAGGGGGAAGGAGCAAGGAGAGGAGAAAGAAGCAAAGAAAGAAGAGGAGGGACCAGTCTACAGAATAATATAACAGATATATAACAAAGTAAATCACTTCTAGAAATAGGTTCATTATTTATTAAAATAAAGAATAATGCACCAAAATGTCTCGTTTGTAAGAATTTCACTTCCAGTATTACACCTAAAGTATGCAAGTAAAAAATAAAAATAAAAATAAAAATATAACACACACACACACACACACACACACACACACACACACACACACACACACACACACACACACACACACACACACACACATAAAGTACACACAAATCTATTATAAAAAATTAAAATTTATCGAAACTTACGCATACAGACACTTACAGACCGCACAATGGCCATTTGCAGTAGAGAGAAATGTATCATAACTATATCATATATCATAATAAATCATAACTACCGCATACAATTAACTGTTATTAATTAGCATGAAATAATATATATATATATATATATAACGATTCATTCATGAATGTATAGGCTAGACCACTGCGAAGCAATCGTATCGATTGCATTAGGCTACCATTAAAGCAATCATGTTGCTGCTGCTTCGTTATCAATGCATGAATCGCTATACCAGTAAATAAATATGAATTTCTTTTTCACATTATCTTTTCATTTTTGATGTCTAGTGTTAGTAATACGTATAACATCTACAGTATAACATTTGTATCATATAAGACAATATTGATGTAGGTACTAACAGACGACGTAAACTCACGGTATCGATAAATACAGTACTGTAAATGTATTTTCACTTCGTTATGATTTTCTTTAATAACATTTTCTTTTCTCTACCTTACTTTATTGAGAATATAGTATATATATACATACATACCATATGAAATATGTGTTAATCGACTGATTGTGTTATCGGTAAGGCTTTCCAACCCCCCCTCCCGTGTGCGTGGGGGTCGGCGCCCCTAATCCCCCCGTGGTTCAAGAGTCAACTGTATATATATATATATATAGTCATCCCTCGACTTACGTCCGTTCGAAGATACGTCTGTGACAAGGGAATAAATAACATTTTCGACTATACTTTCTAAAAGACGCAAGCGAGCGTAAAGTAAAAAAAAAAAAAAAAGATTTCTATTTAGTAACAATGCATCATGCGCAGTGACAAAGCGCATTCAGCGGCAAGTTCAGTCGGCAATCGGCACGTGTCTTCATCAGTTCCTCTGTTGATTTTGTGTTTGAGAACAGTGTTGTAGCTAGATCTTTTACCGCCCCTCTCAATACAACCAAAAATATCTACAAAAAGTCAGATGGACGTATAGGGAAATAAATTAAAAACACTATGTTTATTTTTGAAGTAAAACTTTAATTACAACCTTTAAAATAGTCGATTTCATCACTCAGTTGCTGTTTTATAGCAAATTTCTTAAACGCCGAAAAAGTGCCGTCCGGGGAGGACCGCTCCCCCCACACATACAGGCTACGCCGCTGTTTGGGAAAGAGGTTATTTGTGTGTTTATCGCTAAACATTTCGCGATATTTTGTGCAACATGGCCCCCTAGACGCCCAATCTAAAAACCTAGTGAAGCATCACAGAAAAAGAGGCGAGCAATTGATCTTGAAACAAAGTTGCAAGTTATAAAGCAAGGATTCTCAAAATGGCTGGAGACATGGATCCCAATGTTGAACGCTACTTATTAGAAGAAAGGAAAGTGTATGGTGCGCTTGCTATAAACAAATTTATGATGAAAAGAAGAAGAGGAATAAGCAAAATACATCAGATATTTTCATCAAAAAAACAAAACAAAAGCTTACACCAGTAGAGCTGCAGCCTGGGCCTTCAAATAGGGAAGGTAATGAAGATCTGATTGTGGAGGAAGAATTGGGTTATTATCTCCTGTTTTATAGTGGCAGTAACGCACGGTACAGTTTCATAAGGTTTAAAAATTAAAATGACAGTATACTTATTACTGTCATTTTAATTCTAACTCCTATAACTCTGTTGCTTTAATGTTTCGACTTACGTCCTTCCTGATGTAATATATATATATATATTTTTTTTTTTTCCCGCCCGCCTTATTTACGCTCATTCGATAACTGTAAAGACAAATTACTATTAACTGTTATGAGTATTTACTGTGATTGCCCAATTTATTGATATAAATAATTAAAAATGCATCTTGAACATAAACTATTTCAAGTAATAAATATTGCTATGTACGATAAAAACAGCATTTATTTTTAATATACCACATTACGTTCAGAATTACGCATAAGTAAAAATAATTATTTAAAAAAATATTAGCTGAAAACACTCAGGCCTAGATTTTAGTGTTATCATTCAAATTTTACATTTTAACTATCACTAAATCTTTTGAAGATAAACAGCTGTTCTTCAAGGAGAAATAATTCCATGTGCGTACACATAGGAGGAGGAGGAGGAGATGTTGTGTTTCCCTAGGCTAGGACCTGTGTAATCTGTTTATGGTTCCAAGCGCATAAACAGAACCCAACTTGTTTGCCGAAATCAATTACTTAACATTAGCTTCGAAAATGCTTATCTTGAAAATCAGCCTTAAGGTCCTTTCCTTTATCTTTAGAATTCACAAGCTCATTAGTTATACTGTACTTCATTTACGTATAACATTTAAGGAACTTACCTTCTCCTCTTCTGCGGCAATATTTGAATCATCCAAGTTGTCTGCCCACGTTAACATTATTTGCAAGATAAAGACCAAATACATAGTCCGAAGTAATCCTCTTATGAGATGATCGATTCTTCCTGAGAACCAGGCCATATCGAACTGACTTTTCTATTCAGAATGAAATCAAAGAGTTTGCATTATGCTGCTATATTTATAGAAGAGATTTTTTATAAGAGAGTTGTAATTATACCAGAATTATATCACAGTTATTTTGAGGAGTAATTAAGATTATCCACCTACCTACGTTTCACAGAATTTGTTTTCGTTTTTTTCCTGAAAGTCGTAGAACAATATAATAGCACAAGAAGAAAAAAAATTAAAATCTATGTTTATACTATATGTTAGTAAATCTAACTAAAGCTTATTGGTAAGGAGAAACTGCAGGCTTCAACTTAGCAGTTGCAGATAATTGACCCTGCAAACGCTAGCTCCCTAGATGTCTCTAATAATTATTGATCTTTGTATTCAATATTGAATAGAAAGACCAACACAGCGCTTGAGTGTAAATTATTTGTTTCGTTGTTCGTTAGTTAGTGTGTTTGTTTTTCGTTATGTTGATATGTAATCCTGAGAAAGCTGGGTACATTAGCAAACTCTGTGGGTGTGTAATCTTAATTTCTCTTCTACTATAATTTTATAGGAACCAAATATTTGGTTCCTATAAAAGAGATTTAATGACTATAAGTATGTGCATGCAGTAGTTCAGTGGAAAATAGTTTAGAAATAAACTACTGCAATAAATAACGTTCAGCTTTAATTCCCTAAAAGATAGAGGGGTGGCGCTTTTACTTACTAACTTGTTTTTTTTTTTTAAATCGGTACATAGGCATTTATTTCTTACCATAGCCAAGTTTGAGCATTTCTGTGGCTTGCTAGATAGGAAGTGATGTTCATAATCTTAGCAAGTATCAGGATACTTGCTAAGATTAAGATATTTATTCTAGGAGATATATTTTTCTAAGTTGCTGGATTAAACATTTGTCCACCAAAAAATCGGATAACTGTAGAATCGGCTGAAAAAAGTTTTGTTAGAAAAATATCCTAATAGGTGACTAGAACTGAACCCGAAATAGTATTCCACAGACCTAGCATCATGGAGGTTAACACGATACCAATCCTGAAAAGTGAACTACAGGATAAATTTGAATTTAATATATATATATATGCATACATATATATTAAAATCAACTGATTGGTACATATATACAAATGTACCAAGCAGTCACAAATTAAGAAATAAAAAAACAAATTGTAATATCAAATTTGTCGACTAACAGTCAACTATTAACTCCTGCTTATATATGGATACCAAATATGTCGCAAGTTGAAAGCAAGGAGACATATAATACTACTTAATAATAATAATAATAATAATAATAATGGTGAAGAACTACCCCAGTAGATTTACAGGGTTCTCCGTGCCGAAAATAGAATTTTTCTGTTACCATTTCATTTTAATTATCTATCTGTCATTAGCGTCTAATATTTAATGTACAACAGCAAAGCATCCAGTATACTAGTTAGTATTTAAAGACATTTGAGAACTCAATTGCCCGTAGATATTCTGTTATTTTGCACTAGAGTTGCAAAATACAGTAGTTCCATTGTCCACCGCCGGTGGGCACCGTCGTAAATTAAGCCATGTTGATACTAATGATACAAACACACTTTTCTACGATTCATGAGCCTATACAAGAGAAAACATAGAAACGAAGCGAAAGTTAATGATTTGAAATTGTCATTCCCATCTTTCTAGCTCGTAATGAGCTGGTGGTCGTTCGCTTCAAGAAGAATTCTTCACTTCCTTAATAATTAGGAAGGAAAGGAATAATTGACTTCATGGGTTTGGGAGATAAGAAAGTTTTAGGTTACTTAACAGTAATTTATTGCTTTCATATAGCTATTCAATAAGTTATACTTTCTAAAATATTGCTTTACTAGTTTCGCGCTAATTGCTCATCGAAGTTATATTAAAGTATAACAAAAATCTTTAACTTTGTGACCAGTTACTCATATTAAGAAATTAATACAGACATACAACTATCTAACGCGGCCATAGTCTCACGAACCAAGTTTTAAAAAGGTAGTTTGAGATCAGCTCATTTCTTCAATATAATTTGCATGATTCAAATCTGATGGAGTTTTGCACTACTTAAATTTGTATTCTTTTGCCAGTGGCATAACTACTGTGACCTGAACAATGCGTCAAAACTGAAAGTTTCAAAGAACCCAATACACATTATTATTATTATTATTATTATTATTATTATTATTATTATTATTATTATTATTATTATTATTATTATTATTCGACAAGCACATGGCGATACACAGAATTCTGAGCATTAAAAACCTGAAACACTACATGACATTAACAAGGAATTACTTCAACATCACCTATCCAAACAAGAGACACATATTGTATAACACGACCTACAACAACTCTCTACATCCCCACACCCTTCAACAACACATACGGTTCTTTTGTGAGATCACATCAGATACCCACGCAACTCAACAACCTACCAAGAAAGTTAAAACACGTAGATAACTACAGAACATTAAAAAACGAACTCTGGAAAATATACCAACAAAGTTAAGAAACCATTAACACTAATATACAGATCACAAATCACTAGCATCCAATGCCTACATTCCATACATAAACAGTAGCAACAACACAAATAGTGAAGGCTAAATCCCACTCTCTTCATAAAAGCTAACCCAAGCTTCGAAGTAGGTGGGATTAACTTGCCTCACTCATCTACAAGTAATCCTTATAACCAAAGAAGATACTGATTATTATGTGATAATTTCATTCAAATAATACTCTTATGTAACATGAAAAAATAATGTAATAAATTATTCTTATAATTAAAAAATTATATAAACAAACAAAAAAATTATACAAAAAATTCTGAATAATTTTCATTGTTAACATTAGAAGAACATGTGTTGTAAATACATAATATAGAGGCAAAAAATATTAAAAAATTTTAGTTGAAATCAATGTAGAAAATGCAGCACTTAGAGCTGAATTCTGTGAAATTATAAGTTGCAATATCACTCAAGATGTCTATTGTATGTGTAAATATTTTAGCAATCGATAAATTACTATTATTATTAAAAATTATTATTATTATTATTATTATTATTATTATTATTATTATTATTATTATTATTATTGGAAATCGAGGAAACTAAGCTCGTAGTTACACTACTACTCTTTATCACCATTTCCAATAACCACGAAAGAAGCAAGTGTCACAGTTTCACTGATTGAAAAACAAGATTAACCAGTTTGTCATTTCTTCTTATACCCTTACTGGTTATTATTCAGTGTATATTTGGATTTTTCTTTTATTGCTACTTTCTTCACTTTAAATATACTTTCCCCTACTTATTTGATTTCCTTTAGTTCACTTTAGCTACTCTTCCCACCACCTTTCTGCTTCTTTCTTCTCTTTCTTTCTTCTTTTTATTTTCTATTATATTATTGTATATTATATATTTATGCAATGCAGCTTGGATGTTTCGCCGCGGTGAGCAAATAGAAATTCGCGCAGCCTGTAGAAAAATATTTTAACCAAATAAAATTTGGTAACATATTTGGTTGGAAAGATCAGGGTTCGAATCCCGTCAATGACAAGAGGAACATTTGCTGGCCTAGTTGGCCAAGTAGTTAAGGTATCCGCTCTCCAATCAACAGACTGAAGGTTGGAATCTGGCTGTTGGCGTGTGTGTTTGAGATTGTCTTTAGGTGGGAGATGAATTTTATCGCTCGGTGTGAGACCGCCAGCCCGCTTATTGGAGGCCTGATGTTTCTTGAAAAAAAGTTCCATATTCAGTTTTAAGATCAGCGTTTCCAGACTATGTAAAAATAAATTAAAAAAAAGAATATATATATATATATATATATTTTTTTTTTTAAGAATTGAATGACTAGAACCTAGATTTAAGTAAAAAGGTTTTTACTTAAATCTCGGTTCTAGTCATTTAATTCTTTTTAAAAAATATGTATGTTAACCGAGTTAATGATCATTCTTTCATATATACCCAGATTGTTGAACGGTGTAATGAATATATATTACCACTATGTCTTGGTTTTATTGACTATGAGAAAGCCTTTGATTCACTTAAAACTTGTGCAATACTTAAAGCATTACGAAACCAACAAGTGGAGGAGCCATACATCAGGACCATCAAATCAGCATACGCCAATGCCACAGCAGCAATTCATTTCAATGGAAAAATCTCTACTGTGGAAATACAGAGGTATAAGACAGGGTGACACAATATCTCCAAAATTATTCACAGCATGCCTAGAAGAAATATTCAAACTTCTTGATTGAGAAGGGAAAGGTCTGAAGATAAATGGAAGATATTTAAGCCATTTACGCTTTGCAGATGACATAGTTATCTTTACTTCAACTGTGCATGAATTACAGACTCGCATCCATGAACTCGAAATTGTTAGCAAAACAGCTGGCCTAAAGATAAACCTAAGAAGACCCAAGTTATTTTCAATAGCTATGTCCAACCAGAAATAATATAATTCAATAATTAGGAAATTAAACAAGTAGATCATTACATATACTTAGGATAACAGATATCAATGAAATAAAGTATCATGGACGAAATTAAAAGGTGCACGATGCTTGGGTGGAAAGCATTTTGAAAATTACATTCAGTATTCAAAAGCCAACTACCATTATGCATGAAGAGAAAAGTTCTTAACCAGTGTATTCTTCCTATATTAACATATGGCTGTGAAACATGGACACTAAATGCAAAGGAAATTCAGAAATTAAGAACAACACAATTTAGTATGGAAAGAAGTACACTTGGTATCTTAAGACTGGATCACAAAAGGAATACGTGGATAAGAAACCAAACCAAAGTCTCTGACATCATAGGAAGAGTGAAACAGCTGAAGTGGCAATGGGCTGGGCATATTGCTCGAAGACAAGATCAACGATGGACAAAAGAAGTACTGGATTGGATTCCACTAGAGGAAAAACGGCCACGACGCCGACCTAAATCACGGTGGATTGATGATATCATCAGATTTGCAGGAGTGACAATGAAAAGGAGAGCCATGGACAGACAGTTTTGGAGTAATCTTAGAAAGGCCTTCGTCCAGCTGTGGATCGACAATGGCTGAAAATGATGATATATATAATTAATTAATAAAAATGGAATGAGGAAAATATTCTTAGTCTACTCACGGTACGAGTGTACTACTATAGGTTTATAGAAGTCTTTAGTAGGTGGGTGCCACATTAAAAAAATGTCACGCCGGCTGCATTAATTGCCTAAAACTCTTAATTGAAGACTCAGCCTGTGTCTTGGAAGGACTAGAACTGGATGGAGTTTCCAAGAGGATGTACCTACTGCCTCTGTGAGGCTGACTAATTCACCTTCAGTTAAAAATGCCTTTATAAAAGGGTTCTTGTTTCCTGAACTGCATTACAATTTAGAAGACTAAGCAAGCCAAAAATTTTTTGTGTGGCAGTAAATAAAACAACGTGGACTGTGCATTGCTTAGTTGTCCAAACCACGGATTGTTAAATAAACATTCCAAACCTTTCATTTCTTTAAACAATTGTTAATACTGAAGAATGTCTTGAACATCTCGTGTGTGTGTGTGTGTGTGTGTGTGTGTGTGTGTGTGTGTGTGTGTGTGTGTGTGTGTGTGTGTGTGTGTGTGTGTGTGTGTGTGTGTGTGTGTGTGTGTGCGTGCGTGCGTGCGATAATCCCCTCCAAGGGGAGAAATGAAATAATGGATACAGTCTCAAGATTCTCCTAGTACATTAATAACGGACATCTTAGAAGGTTAGAGTCTGCACTAATTGCTCCATTTCGTGCAGCGGAGCCCCTTGTTATTAGCATTTGTGACAGAGTGAAGGTGAGATAATAAGTTGCAAGTGGAGCTGCCCGAAACCCGTTATCGTTTCATAGCTTAGCGGGAATTGCTTCGTAAGCATTTCATCACAATAAGGAAGGGAGGATGGGGAGGTGAAGACGGGAAGATGCTCTGGCAAGGTAAACTGTCATATTAATGCCTTTATTCCTTAAAGGTCAGCTGCGCAAACGTCATTTATTCAAGTAATTATCGCGGGTGAGTTTGCGTGACGACAGTTAAGGCGAGAATAGAACGAAAGTGACAGTTAAATGGCCATGTAAGTGCTGACCATTTAAAACTTAACCACAATCTTTAAGGCGAACTTTGGACATGCACAACTAACTTTTATTTGAATTTCGACATGTTGCGTTCTTTAGTTTTCTAGGCTTCGGTGAACGATAGCAAAGTGCGATTGATTGTGACACACCCGTCACACTATACAGGTGGAGAATAAAAAATCTGATATGGTGTTTTATATAATAAGTTTGAAAGTTTATATTAAATTTTATGTTTTTCTTGTTGCTTATTTAGTTTCTTTTTTTTTATTTTATATATTTTGTTAATAAGTAGTTTTGGATGATCAAATCATGTTTTTTAAACTATCCATTAATCAATTAGCATAGCTCATCAGCGCTCATTAAGTGGCATCACTTAATCTTTTCGTAATAATAAGAATTAATTAATCAACGAATGCAGTGCGAGTCAAAATTTTGACTCGCACTGCATTCGTTGGCCGGCGGCTGTTTTTGATTCTTATTTTCAGGTGACGTTGAACCAAGCAATAGTCAGTAGTTGTAACTAATTGCATAACTCTCCACCGGCTGATTGGCTGAGTGGATAAAATCTCTGCTCTCTATACTACAGGGTATGAGTTCGAAATCCACTTGTGGTTACAGAAGCTGGAGATAACGCCATTCTTCTTTTATGCTTTTATATCACTTGTAGTCCGTTAATGATAAAGTAAAATTATTGCTGGTGTTTGGACTCATATGAAGTCCACGTATTATGTCTCTCAATGCGTGTGTTCCTCAGCTTGCGTCTGTTTTGCAGAAAGAGAAAAGCTGGAGTTTCAGGAGACTTGTTGCCTGTTAAGACCAGCTTTCAGTTGAAAAGCCTTTATAAATTGGTCTTTCTATAAATATAAGACACTGGTTTGATGATCTAGATTTCTATTTTTCAATGTAATGCATAAATATTCCTGTTTTTTTTTCGTGGTTATTATGCGTCAAAAGACATTTCTTTGCCTGGTAGCTCTAATTCCAAAGCATTAATCAAGAAAAAAAAAATTAGAATTTTTTTTATTATTCCTTAGCGAGTTTAATGTTTTTCATTGGTGAAAAAACCTCACTAGAGCCTTCTGAATTGTATCCCTGAAGCCAAGGTTTCATCTGTAGTTATTACATATTTTAAAAAAAATAAACCATTTTCATTCACCGTCAGGTGTTAACTTTTTTATTATAAGACGTTTTGGAGCAAGCTTAGCGAGAACTTGGACCATTCCTGTCGGTATGGCACTAAATTAATTGTGCATTTATTCAGCCGTTTCTCTAATGCTTATTTTTCGATCATGCGACTCTTGGAAAAAAGAGATGTTGCCGTCTATTTTGACTAGCTGGTACTTTCGTAATGTCAGCGTCTTCAATCTATCTTTCATGCATTTTGTTGAATGATCAAGCACTCGAAAATGGAAGTAATTTTTAGAGGATAACTCTATTTTCTGTTTTTAACGTTTGAAGAACTTCGGGTGTGCACATTTGCCATTTTAGATGTGTTTCACAAAGTGCGTAAAGCACCTGTTGGGTTCCTTTTTATGTCCTATAGTCCTCCCTTATACAATTATTTGATGAAATGTAATGAAATGTGATTTTATGAGAAACAGTACGAAAGCAATATCTTCTGGTTTTTTTTGTTTTTTTTTCCCTTTGGATTCCAGCACGGCAGAAACCCTTACATGTCACTAAGTGGACACTGGTAGTCTCTAGTTCCACCCCAGTGAGTGGCGCAGCTTTCGTGTCATATGAGCTCGGCACTCAAGTAGTTCAAAATGGCAACTATTATAGATGTGCATATGAGGCAGAGAGTGTGGTTGAATTCTTTATCGTGAAAATAAGTGCGATGGAAATTTATATCAGTATGAAAATGTTTTTGGAGACGATACTGTTAACGTCAGCCACTTAGACTCTGGTCATACGCTTTAAGTGTGGTAAAATTGGTCACTTTCGAGTTTGTGAAGAGAAGTACCATGCATGGGGAGACGTTGCAGAAATTGGAAAAATTCATCCGTAGAATTCGGCCCACCAAAAACATAAATGAGATTCACCTCCATGACAATGCCCAACCTCACACCAGCTTGCCCACAAGGGAATTGCAAGATTTGACTGGATTGATCATCCCCATCTCGCCCACAGCCCAGATGTGATATCCTCTGACTACCACCTGTTTGGCCCTCCAAGGACGTCATTTTGTGGACGACGAGGCGCTACAATAAGCTGTTCGTGCAGCTTCGAATTCGGAGTAAAGAAGTGTAAAAGTCTTTACTTTGATGGATCATTTTACTGCGTCACACTCGACGATGACTTTTCTGAAAAATGACAGAATGCTCGCAAAAGATGGAGGATTAATCCATGTAAGCGCAATTGTTAAATATATTTGCTGAAAAATACACGTAAATAATTTAAATTTTGTTTTCAGTTGGATCATGTGTAGAGGAAAAATTAGGCAAAACCAAATTATACATCTATAATAGACATCCAGTAAGGAAATGATTGTAAATAATCATAACAAAATTGTATTTCATATATGTGACTAAGTATACGTGAATTGCAGTATAATATTAGTCAGCAGATATTTTTCAATACAGGCTGATGAAAGTTTTTTTTTTTCTTTTTATGCTGGAATTGGACCGGTTTGATTGACAACATTCCAGAATTTGAAATGATAGTAATAATTATTTTTGGCTTGATGAAATTCAATGGGATTGGCATTTTGGATTTTTATTAAAATATCCAGCCATTTCAGTATTGCTTTCAACCAGGTAAATTAATGTTAACATTAAGAAAAACAAATTTGTCTGTAGTTTATGTGCCAAAATGGCGCTACGCCTTTTGTTTTACTGAATTCCACCTCAAAAGGCTATAAAATAAAAGCGCATTAGTGGTGTGGATTGGTTGAGGGTTAGATTGACAACCGCCCTACTTATTAGAGGACATTTCATATAAAGTGAAACCCACAGGCTGTTTGTTAGTGAAATGGAGATGCTATCAACTTGGCCAAGGTAGGCATTGTAATAATGACTTCTTCATTCTATAAGAAATCTGTTGCGCAACGCACTGACGATCTGTCTACGATAATTTTCTTACTGTTTTAAATAAAATATGAGGCATTCACTATTCTTTTGTTGAATCAAATTGAAACGAGTGATTGGCCGAGTGGATAGTATGCCCGTTTTCTAGTCAACGGGCTGCGGGTTCGAATTCCACCGTGGATATGGTTGCTTGTGAAATGTCTGAATTAAGAGACGACTTTCATCGCTCAGTGTTAGTGGCGCACTCAGGATTTAATCTTGGAGGGGGGGCCGAGCGCTCAGGATTTAACCTTTGAGGGGGGGCCGAGTTGAGTAGACGTTTTGCGAATACACACTACACATCGCATACGACCTATAACTGAGCATTTGCAGTGATCGCTAATTCATAAGTAGCACACAACATAAATAAAAAAAATGAATTTTAATTAGGAAAAGATTTTTGGAAATTTTTCTAGTGTTTTTTCCTTTTCTTTGGGGGGTGCCCGGGCCCCTTGGCCCCTCCTCTGGGTGCGCCACTGCTCAGTGTGAAACCACTATTTTCTGCTTATTGGTGGTCTGAAGTAGCATAAAAATTGTAACACTTTTGTTCTCTAAGATATGGTGTCTGGAGTACCTAACCCACGCACGGTATTAATACTAATGTACTATATGTTTATAACTTTTACGGGCGGAATTTACATTTAAAAAAGAAAAAATAATAAATAAATGACGAGAACATCCGACACCACACTTGTTCATTGTAGAAATTATGAATAAAATGGAAGGATAACTTAGTTTTATTATATATATGTAAACATTTCCTAAGTGTATGGCAAAAATGCTTTATTTCTTGAAATCAGAAATTTCTTTATAATATACAGTATAATAATGATAATAATAATAATAATAGCAATCTTTGTATAGTTACGGCTTGTCGCAAATTGTTTAATTGCGATATTTATTTGTAAAAAAGATTTACCTTTAATTTTTTTTTATTTCTGTGACTTATAAAAAAACCTTGAGAGAAGAAAATATTGAAGTTTCCACGATATTTTCACTCTATTAAAGAACTGTAGCGATGGTTTTAATTTTTAATGGTTTTACTTTCGTCATGTTGCTTGTCGCTGCAGCCAGTAGTGCGCTTGCGCGAAGTTTGCATACTTCGGAAGAGGAAGTTATTAGTGAGATAGAATAATAGAGCGTCTGTTGTGTTGATTAGAATAGATATATCTTCTGAAAAGTTGGAAGTTTAAAGGAGCAATAGAGATTAAAGGAAAGGTGGAAAAGAGCGTTATGAGGGAAACGAACAGTTATCCCAAAATTAACGGATGAATTTCTTTCAAATGAAGATAAGTTGGAGTTTAGATAAAAGTGATAAGAAGAATTATATAGTTTTTTCCTAAGCAACAAACAGTTCCTTTTGATATGTCAAGAAGAAAACTTATTCTGGTTAAACGCTGTAAACTTGAAAGAGGTTAACTTTTTTGTTTGTTTGTTTGTCTTCAGTGAATAAGAAAGAAGTTTCCACAAGAAAAAGGAAACTTTAAAATTATCTTTCTATTTAGAAAAAAATAGAAAAGGAACTGATATGTTAAAGAAGATATGAAAGAAGAAATACGTTCTTTCTTAGGAAAAGTTGGATACAAATTATCTTTTTTTTTTTTTTACTTTTTTTTTTACTTCTAAGTAAAACAGGTATGAACTAATTAGATTTCACTGGCTATTATTGAGATTGGAAGGACCTGTACCTTATAAGTTTGAAGTTAACTGCCTTTGTTTGTTTGTTTGTTTTTTTTTTTACTTTTTTTTTTACTTCTAAGTAAAACAGGTATGAACTAATTAGATTTCACTGGCTATTATTGAGATTGGAAGGACCTGTACCTTATAAGTTTGAAGTTAACTGCCTTTGTTTGTTTGTTTGTTTGTTTGTTTGTTTGTTCTCATCAAATGCTGTTATCTTGAAAAGAAAAAAGAAAAAACCTTGTGTAATGTTTACTTTCTTTATGATGTTAAGTTTGTGGATCCTTTTCTCTTTCGGAGATGTTCCGTAGCGCAATTGGAAGAACGATGGTACGTTGCGCCCTTCGACTACAAAAGGCCTAAGTTCGATTCTCGTCGAGACAAGAGGAATCTTTGTATGGACTTTTTTCATTTGATGGCGAGGTAGCACGGTTTTTTCTCCTCCAAACTCGGATTTTTCATCCCGCATACAAACAAATCGGCCCTGAGAATACACTCAATTTACAGACAAAAAAATACGAGTGGTGGTTGGCAGTAGATGGTTTTAATGTAGCTGATGATGGTAGTGGCAGTTCGCTGTAGTTGGTGGATTAAGTGCTGGAGACGGAGAGTTGTAGAGCAGGTACCCTCCTTCGATGAGTCCTTGGACTTTTTTGAGGTGTCACGTAATTATAATAATAATTCAGAGATTATATATCCTCCTTCTCTTACGTATAATAGGCCTGGTGGGCCTGTTACGTTCGTATTAGTCATGACCTATTACGATTTGAAACCGCGACCGCTTCGAGGATAAGATGGTTAGTTCTTACCTCCCGGTGTGTCCTATGTTTAGAGATGAGTGTGTTCACGGGGCCGGTTTGCCTGTTTCTGGGAGGGGGGACCCGAGTTTCAGGGCGCAAAAACCCCTTACCTCCGTATGAGACCGGCTAACTCACCTTTAGTCGAAAGAGACCAGATAAAGGTTCCTCACGTCTTAGACGGGAATCGAGCCCAGGTCTTTCCGACCAAAGGGCTTCGTCTATATCGACTGAGCTACGGAGGTTCGAAATTATATATAGCGCTTGCGAATCAAGACATTTTACATACACTGTTACACCCATGCAATCCATGGATGTAAATTTATATTGATATCATTTATGTATAAATAAAGATATTAATTTTGAATTTCCTTTGTCTCTCACGATCCAAATCTGTGATATTAACTGAAAAGAGAGGACTTGAAAGTATTGTTAACGGTAGCGAAAGAAAAGAGTGACAGAGTTAAAATGGTGAGTCTGTTGCCGCGGTATGACAGAGAGGAGTTTAGAAGGAGGGCCATAATCGCAAATGACATTATGCGCAGATTATGCAGACGGTGTGGTGTGGAATTCGTGGACGTATGGAATGAGTTTGATGGGCGAAAGGACTTATACAAGATGGATGGCCTGCATTTGAATGGACTTGGTGTGCGGAGACTGGAAAAAGTGTTGCTGAATGAAGTGAAAATGGATGTGCAGAACCAGGGAAACTAGAACTACCAAGGAGGGGGGGGGGATATGCAAACTTCAGTGAGACATTTGAGTGTAAAAATGCATATAATGTACCTGAACCAGCACTAAGGACAAAAAATGGGAATGGGACATTTAGAATAACGCATCAAGATAGGGGCGGGACAAAGGGATCACTGCATTTCATGTATACTAATGCCAGGAGTATTAGGAACAAGAAGGAAGAATTTTTGGCCTTGGATGGCTCTTCCTGGCCACAGGTTATTGGCATTAGTGAAACATGGCTGACGGAAGATGATATAGTTAGTGGGATAGAATGTGTAGGTTATAGTGTGTTTAGGAGGGACAGAGAGAATAAAATGGGGGGGAGGGGTGTTATTGATGATAGCTGATGAACTGCAGCCAAGGAGAATTGAGGTTGTATTGCAGGAGTGAAAGGAGCTCATTTGAGGGTATTTGGTGTGAGATTGAGACTGGCAGAATAAAATATACAGTTGGGTGCTGCTATAGACTAGGTGATGGAATAGATGGTGGAGATAGTATGCATAAACAAATTGATGATATGAGTGGAAGGAGGGTAATTATTATGGGGGATTTCAACTATGGTAACATTGATTGGAAGGAGGAGAGGACACATGTGAGGAAGGAAATGGATTTTATTCAATTATTAAGGGATAACTATCTGAGACAGCATGTAATTGAAAATACTAGGGGTGTGAGAGTGCTTGACCTGATAATAGCATCTCACAATTTGATTGTAATGAATATGACCATGTTGCCACCTATTGGTGAGAGCGATCATAAGGTCTTGACCTGGGAGGTGGCTAAAGGTGTAGAATTTTTGATTAAGACAGGGTATATGTGGAATTACCGTGCTGGCAAGTTTGACAAGCTTAGGAGATTGCTTGGGTCAGTGCCATGGCATGCAACTGCAAGGGCTGGACGTCGATAGAACATGGGAAGTGATCAAGGAGCATTTACAGGAAGTTATGGCTGATTGTATACCTAGGGTCCGAATAGTAAAACAAGTAGGGGTTAAATGGATGAATAACACCATTAAGCTAGAGCTGCAAAAAAAGAAACAACTGTGGAGGGAATTTAAATAAAGGGGTGACCTGCAGGCACACGAACGGTATAAAGTGCAGGCCAGAAGGGTAACGAGTGTGGTAAAAAAACAAAAGCCGTTATGAAAGGAAACTAGCTATGCAAGCAAAAGAGAATCACAAACAGTTCTTTCAATATGCTGTAAGCAAGAAAAAAACTGTACATGGCAAAATGATTTTAAGGAATAACGATGGTAAGGAGGTCACTGAACCAGTCGATATAGTGGAGTTACTGAGCGCGCACTTTGCAAAAGTATATCATCCAGGTGGTGACATTGAAAAAATGAAGGAACCATTAGTTTATACGGGAATTGTGATGAATGAAGTGGAAGTGAACAGTCTATTACAGAACCTTAATGTGATTACATCTGTGGGTTTGGATGGTATACCGGCACGGGTCTTGCGTGAAGCGGCTAAGGAATTATCAGTGCCCTTGACCATGTTGTTTAATCTGAGTCTCAGGTCTGGTTTAGTCCCGAAGGCTTGGAAAGAGGGGAAAATAGTTTCAATGCATAAAGGAGGATCCAAGACTATGGTGGCAAATTACCGACCGATCAGCATATCAGGAGTCATTGTCAAGGTCTTGGAGAAATAGTCAAGGGAAAAATACAGGAATAGATTGACGAAAATGAGATACTGTACAGAGGACAGCATGGCTTTGTGAAGGGTAGATCATGCCTCGGTAACTTGCTCAAGTTTTATAACAAGGTGACGGCAGAACTGGATAAGGGAAATGGGTTTACAGTGATACTGCTGGACCTGGCAAAAGCGTTTGACAGGAAACCACATGGAATTCTAATCCGTAAACTCCAACATATGGGAATGGATATAGGGTTGGTGAGATGGATAGGTGGGTGGTTGATGGAGAGATATCAAAGAATAGTTTATTCAGGAGTAGAGTCCAAAAGACGGCCTGTGACTAGTGGTATGCCGCAGGGTTCTGTTCTTGGACCACTGCTGTTTAATCTGTTCATTAACGATATAGGGAAAGATCTAAGTGGAACAGTTCAGTTGTTCGCTGATGATGCAAAGCTGGGTAGGGCGATAATGAATGCAGAAGTCTTGCAGGATGACTTAGATAGATTGGAGTTCTGAGCTAAGGAGAATGGATGTCAATTTAATGTGACAAAATGTACGGTTATGCATTTTGGGGTGAAAAGATTGGCAGCAGTATACCACATTGGTGGAACTGTACCCCAAGAGATTGATGAGGCCAGGGACTTGGGAGTGTTGGTGGATAGGGAGACGACGTTTAGGGGGCACATTGCAAAAGTAGCTAAATCAGCTCATCAACTCACTTGGTTGTTGAAAAATACCTTGACGCGCAGAGAAAAGCAAGTTATTGTACCTCTGTACCGAGCCCTGATAAGACCCTAATCTCGACTACTGTGCGCAGATTTGGTCACCTCGGTTCCTTCTTGATGGGGAGGAGGTGGAGAAGATCCAGAAGCGAGTGACTAAGATGATAGCAGGTCTATGGAATGAACCATATGAGAACAGGTTGAAGATTTGTGGATTGCAGAAACTAGTTGATAGGCGGAAAAGGGAAGATATGATTGAGACATTCAAATTGCTAAAAGGATTCTATAGGATCAATTCAGAGGATATTTTTGAGATCAGGACTGGTGGTGGGAGAACTAGGGGACACCTATGGAAGCTGGGCAAGAGTGTGGTTAGCAGGGATGTCAGAGCTGGGTTCTTTACTTTTAGAGTGGTAAATGAGTGGAATAAGCTGCCAGAGTCTGTTGTGGGTGCTATGACAGTGAGTGAGTTCAAGGTAAGGTATGATAGATACTGTGAGAATGTCGAATAGTTGTGTGGACATGAGGTTTAGGGCCTCCCTCGATGAGTCTAAGGACTCCCTGGAGTAGCCCGAAATAATAATAATAATAATAATAATAAAAGTTAATAAATCACTCAGGTATACTCTGATATATAACATAAAGGACGGAGAAAAACACTTTATAGGGGAATAAACGAACATTCTTGACTTCAAGTACTTGTTATTATTAGCATATACGAGGGGTGTTCAACCCGTCGATCGCGGAGCGATTTTTGGTCGATCTCTTGTGTATTCCTCCTTACTTACAAATTTAATTAAAACTGAAAACATATTTTATTTATCATTATTTTGTATTATTTTGAATTCGCTTTAAGTGTATTACTATTGTTTATTTATTTTTCGTTAAAATTGTCAAATCAGTAATTTTCTTATAAGTCCGGGTAAATGAATTAATTTGGATCAGTGGAAGTCAAACAGCGAGACAAGTGAATACAATTATGTGCAAAGTGTAAAAACTCGATTGTAGCTTAAATATTAAATATTCCAAAGCACATTACATCGATTTTTTACTTAGGTTAAGTCCCATGTGAATATTGTAAAAAAATAAACTTTGTTTGTCTCGGTATAGTTTGTATTAGATGTTTTTGTAAATAACTCTTTTGAAGCTAGCTGTATATACTGCTTTAATAAGAATATGTTAGAGTGTTAAAAACAAAGGCAATGTTTTTGTCGCCAAAGCTGTACATGGCTACATTAGAAAGATTGTTATTGAAACTTGCATGTATAAGAAAGGCTTACAGGCTCTAAGTATAAACATCTCCGAAGTAAGTCAGAAAGAGTTCAAACAACTTTCCGATGGCCGGCAACGTACAATCATAAGAAAGCGGAGGAGAACACAAGGCGTGAACTTGAAACTTAAGATGAAAGACTCATACCGATTCTTTGGGAGTTGTCAAACTTCATGCGAGGTCTCAGAGGAGGCCTAATAAAAAGGGACTGAAGCAAGCAGAAGGGTTCCCGGTTACAGAATAGCTGTCAGAGAGGAGGCCGTCGGTCCAGATTCGCCGTCAGAGAGACTGCCCGGATCCACGTTGCTTGAGAGAAGAAAATGAGCTTCTCGGTTCGAGACGTCGCTAGAGAGAGAGAGAGAGAGAGAGAGAGGGAGAGAGAGACTACTTCTAGGCCGCAGACAAGGTTTCAAATTGCCGAAAGGAAGAGTTCCAATTGCCAGAGAAAAGTTTCCAGGTCAGGTTAATGTCAGACATTCACCAGTGTGTTGCGTATTCATTACAATTTGATGAATCAAACGACTTCACTGATATTGCTCAGTTAATGGTATTTATTCGCATGGTATTTCAAGATTATTCAAGTAAAGAAGAACTTTTGAAAATTATACCATTATTGGGAAGGACTAGGGGAGAAGACATTTTTTCGGCATTTAATGAATTTGTGAAACAACACAAACTTCCGCTTGTTAAACTTGTGTCTATTACTACTGATGGTGCTCCTGCAATGATAGGTAATAAATCAGGCTTCATTTCATTATGTAAAAACGATGACAAATATCCATTTTAACGTACCACTGTAGATAATAGTAAAAGATTAACACAAAAGATGTTTTGGATGTTACATTTAAAATTGTAAATTCTGTTCGAGGAAAAGCCCTGCAACGGCGGTTATTTAAATTACAGGCAGATGATGATGATAGGGAACCTCTGTTGTACAATAATGTTCGCTGGCTCAGCAGAAGTCAATTTTTAGAAAGATTTCTTGTATTAATTAACGATATAAAATTTTTTCTTTATGAAAAAGGAGATATTTATCCACGATTAGGTGATAAAAGATGGTTGTTACACTTATCATTTTTAGTAGATTTTTGTACGAAATTAAGCAATGTAAATTTAGAGTTACAAGGTAGAGAAAAAAAAATTAATTGACATGTTAAGTTCAATAAAAACTTTCCAACAATACTTACTTTTATAAAAGAAAAATATAAATGACCGCGAATTTAGACACTCCCATATTTATTAAACGTTTTTGAACAAAATCAAGAAATGCTTCGCTATGATTTAAAAGGATTTATTCGTGAAATAGAATTAGTTGTGGAAGAAATAAATTCAAGATTTAAAGATTTTAATAAAACTGAAATGATTGCATCTTTTATCAATAATCCATTTCGAGAAAACTTGAACATCACAGAAATTTCAAATAAAATTAGTGGGCTGTTTGATATAAACCAAGCTGAAGTAGAACTTGAGATAATAAACATTCAGAATAGTTTACATTTAAAATCAATAAACAATGAAGTCATTTGGAAGTATGCACATAAAAAATTCCCAATATTAACTGATATTGCGCAAAATATTCTGTCGTGTTTCGGATCGACATACTTGTCAAAATCCGCTTTTTCAAATATGACCGTCATAAAAAATCAATTAAGAAACCACATGCACAACTTTTGAGCATATCCTCGTATATCCAAATTGGGTCGTAAACAGTTGAATGATACAACCGGTAGAGTTAGAGTTATCTGCGAAGGGTGTGACGATCCTCAACCTTCATTTTTGTCCAACTGGAGTGAAATTATTATTTACTATATTATATTATTATACTATATTTGAAATCGGTTGAACAAGACGATGCAACCTATAAGCTGTTTGTAGAGATGGATGAAAGAAAAAAGAAGGGAAAAAAAAACTACTTTGGGAGCGTTTTTCACCCCCCCCCAAAGTGAATAATAATAATTTATTATTCGAATACCCATGTGGAGGAGTATTCAAACGGTGGAGGAGACCTCTTTTTCCCTCTTCTTCTCGCTACCTTTTCAGAGTCATGTTTAATATCCTGTCTTCCAGGTCACCATCACTGGAATCCAACGCCCTGCCGCCTGTTTGCTGTGCGGTGGACATCCGAAAAGGGGAGGGATACTAGTAGTCTTACACTAATTTGGTCTCTGATTTAGCAAAACCGCCGATCCTGGATGACTCGACCAGGAACAATCGATTAGTGGACTTGCCAGCAAGGTTCAACGATGTTTCAAGGCTTGCTGCGGCGCTGGTATAGCGTCCGGGTAATCCTCGCGTTCCACTTCTGAGCGCATTTATTTGCTTTCCGGATAGTCAGCGTCCATGTGTTGCTCCGCGGTGGGTGTAGGGCTCTGCGCCGAAAGAATTAATTTATACACATTTGATTATGTAGGTACTGATGCGAGAGCCTGTACTGAAGGAGAATCCATTCCGGTAATAGAGTAATCAATCCATCTTGTGGGATTATTATTACAGGTCGGAAAATTAACTTTTCTTTTAGGAACATTATAGTTTTTAAAGTGGTAATTATTTCGCCTGTATAACACTTGGAAAATTTTACATATAAAGCACGTGATTTCGCGTGTTTATGACTAATTCGTACATCCCTTATTCCCCCCCCCCCACACACACACACTTCAGCATGAATTGACTATTTTTGACAATTTGCCAGCTCGAGTTCTGTGAACTGTGGGCGTACAATGTTTTGCTTAACTTTCATAAATTTAATTTTTGTACATAAGATGTTATTTACTAATTTATCTCTTCATAATCATTTATTACTACCTTAAATACTGTTGTAGCCTTTGGTTTGTAGGGCTCTATGGCTTTGCCGTCCTTGCACCAATCAACCAACTAACGAACCTGTTAAATATATCTGTCATAGAAAAAGTGTCAGATCGATAATATTCCACTAAGAACCGGAGTTATAGCAGGTTACAAGAATCATTTCGGCCCTAATGATTCTTGTAACACAATAACGAATAGTCAGTGACCGCTGCAATACTTAAGTCATTGCCGTCTTAATTTCAGATTTATCTTGATTTCAGATATTAATTTCTACTTTTCTGAGGATTTTCCACCTCTTGTTGCAGCTCTTAATTTTGATTTCTTGAAATATAATCACTTGGTATCTTTCATCTGCATCCCCCTTAATAGTGTTTATATGATTTTGTTCCAAGTGATTTTACCACGTGTCCTTTATTTCTTGTTCTGTTTCAGTAATTCTCTGGTTCTGTCGAAAATTTGTTGTCTTTTTTCTGTCGTCTTGTTATCTTGACACATAACAAGATAACTTATGCATTTGTTGAGATCTTTACAGTGGAATTTTATTGTTTTCACTAGTCTTCAGCTATTTCCCAATCTGCTTCTTTAAGTTGTTGTTGTTTTTTTATGAAAAGATGAGAAAATGTTTTGATCGTTTTTGTGTTTTTAAGTATTATTTAAGCTCTTGTGGCTGGAGTATGCATGTTTGTCAAAATATATTCCATTTATATCACAGCTTTCACTTCTTTTGCCGTCTGTTAGGATGATGAACAGCGACACCTAAAACAAACTAGAAATCTACTCTTTCCTTCCTCTTCGCTTTTTGAAGATGTTCGTGATGACGAAGAGCAGCTGTGCCTCAGCAAATTCTGCGAGCCGTCTTCCTCCCCCTTTCTCTCCCATTCGTTTCCCCTTTAGTGCTGCCGCAAAATCCAACGAATCGTTTATCATTCAAAAGTACGAGTATAAGTGGATTTGAAGTTTTTAGTGATTCTTCGAGATGCTAGTAGAAAATTTCTGCACTCTAATTCTTCACTGTGCTTCTTGGTATAGTACCTAATTAGAATTAGCTGCTACACATAATTATTATCTGTAATGTGGCATTTTTCTTTTGTTTAATTATCAGCATTCGTTTCCTGTTTTGTATAGAGGTAATTGCTGAAGAATTTCAGGAAAAAAAGAATACAAAGAGAAGTTTTGAAGAATCACTCTATGCTCTTATCGGACATAAAGTCAAGAACGATGTACGAAACTGTTTATTACAAGAATATCTTGTTTTAAGTAGTCCCTTATTAGTAAACTAACACCCCCCCACACACACACTCTTTCTAGAGGAATAATTTTAATATAATTTTATATGTGTCTAATCTTAGACTTTTTTGGTAATTATGTTTTTCAAAATGAATTCTTGTTATGTTCTTGAATTCCCCCCCTCCCTTTCGTTTTGTTTATTTAATAATTTTGAGAATACGAGTATGTACCGTCTACTATGACTTGTCCTATTTTCAGATAAGCGGGCATTTATTGTAAATGCTTTCAAATAATTTTGTTCTGTATTTTTAAGAAGTTGTTCTATCCCCGAAAAGTGCATTCTCGAAACATAGTTCTGGAAGTATTGCTAATTGCATTCGGCTAAAACCATCATCATCATCATCATCGTTAACCCAGTTACACCAAACCTCCCTTTCTTCCTTGTATTCTAATTCTTCAAAACTTATCTTTGTATTCTTTTTTTCCTGAAATTTACAGTGTACAAGTATTTCAATTCATTAGTAACAATAATAATAATCTTTTTTCGGACCTTCTATCCATGATGTTAATCGACCTTGGTTCCAACGATCGTTATTAATAGTCATCAAAGCAGAATCCAACTTGTTCTTCATTGTATTTAGAACATATTATAGTCTAGGAAAAAATCCGTTAAGTATTCAAAAGCGTTACTTCCTATCTTTCGTCTTTCTACTGATTTCTATATCTTTTTTATGCCTCCTCTCTTTCGAGAATATTTTATTTCTTTTAGTGGAGTGCGTGATTAAAATTCGGAATCATTTGCACCTTTCCAATCATTATTTTCTGTGTAATCTTGCATCTTGCCATTTATCTTGTTGTCAGTTTAATTTTCTATTCGAATTAATACCGTTCTTCTAGGCTGTTGCTTTTCATTTGCCCTTCGTCTTTTAATTTTCTGGATGTCTTTATTGGGCATTGCAATCGACTGTTGCAAAGTCCTCTTTAGACTCCCCAGCTTTTTCAGAGATAATAAGAAACACAAAGAAAGAATAGCGAAAGACTCGTTTCGTCCTCATTATAAAAACTGCTCTAAATTGAAATAAGCTAACTACGGAGATGGACTGATTAAGTCTGCAATAGTCAGAAAGCGAAAAACGATAGACGGTCTTCCTAGTAATGGGACAGTCTTTTTTCATGTATATTATTATAACTCTTTCTCACGTTATATTATATTATTGTAGACCTTTATAGCTTTTCTTCCAATAACATTGTATTATCTTCAATGGTTATGTATTATCTTTAATTATTTGATGTAAACGGTTTGCTGTAAAGTTAATTCAAACAGTTTCAGTAATACCTGATTAAGTGTTAATTAGTCATCTAATAGCATCAACAAAAGAGATGAAGGGTATGAGAAGCAATTATTTCATCATAACGAATGTGAAAAGTAAATCAATGCCTGCTGGTTGAAAAATAAAAAATTATCGGACACGACAATAATAAAACTCGTAAATTGATGTTTTCTTTTTGTATAAAATTTAAGTATAGATAATACATAATCGAAAAACACTGGAAATCATTAATTACTATAGACTTCAATTAGCCATAAATAAGATATTACAATGGAGAATATTATGGATCCAACCATATTTTATAGCCAAACTATGGGGGAGCTACCCCCCCCCCCGAGTTCCAGACTGGTAAGCCGGTTCTCCTTGAATTCTAATGACTCAAATTTTGAAAACTCGACACTCAGGGTAGCCCCTGAGTTTCGAAACGTTTCAAAAAACGTGACATACACATGACATACAAACGTGACATAAAAAGGCTTATCATTTTATATATATACTGTAGATATTGAAAGAAATTTTAGCATTTTGAAATTTACCAGACAACTTATGAGAATACAACTATCGGCATCGAAATTTCCGGCATGTTTGCATTTTATTAGTGATTAAAGGTTTCGATGGCCTTTTTCGAACTTGGTTCTGGTAAAGTTCGTTGACTATAAAATATGGATGGATCCATAATATTATCGGAGTCATAATCTACAAATCATTTGATTTCGTCTCTTGTTTATAATTTGAACTATGAGCATTTATATTTTATTTCATTTGTTTTAATTTTTATTTCATTTTTTGGTTGTACCATAATCGAAACCTACTTTATCTTTACAGGAAAAAATAAATTATGCTTGCTTTCATAATGACCATTGTCTACGCACTTAGCAGAATAGATTACATCAAAAATAATTAAGATCTAAATGAAAGATTAAAAAAAATTAAGATGAAAATATTCACGAAAAATATAATATTGACGGAAATATCAATGCATTTTTGTTTCATTTTATTATGATTTCGCCTTTATTTCTTCAGTGCATCAAGGGGTAAATACCTTTACTTGAATTAACAGCGTAAATTCCTTGCTAACCAGATGAATTGATATTTCATTACTATGTCCGGGAATTATGTATGTTCTGAGACTGTTTTGCAGAACAGAAAAAAAAAAAAACTCATCGAAAAATTCCTACCACTTCCTCTTCTATCTGAGATTTGAGGCAGGATTCAAATCGCATCAGACAAAATTGTTTGAAGAATTCGGTTCTTAATGTTGTCTGGCAGAGAACCGAATTCATCCTCAATATCACGTCTCTAGCGAAACGGTGAATAGAACACTAAACGTTGGATTGGATATCCAAGTTCAAATGGATGAAAATCACAGATAAATGTGGCGCAGATCAAGAAATTTTTTCATGAAATGCATATACCCGCGAGTGAAAGAAATTTTGCACCGAACTAATCACTGCAAACTGTCATTTGGATCATTCCAACGCTTTTGACACAAAACCGAATCATACAACGGATCATAGCAAAAACTCTACTTAGTCTATGCAAGAATTTCTTGCCAAAACAGCATTGTTCCCATAGGAAACATTTCCAGAGCTCAAGTTGGCAGAGCTACGAAGAATATTTGATTCCGGCATTTCTGTTCCAAAGAAAAATCGCAGACTTTCCGAGTTTAAAATATAGACTTCTGCTGTAGATGTAATCAATAATGGCGCTAATCCCAGAAGGGAAAAAATACATCTCAAAAAAGTTGTATATATATACCAATATGATATATCCTGTTCATACTTGTTTATGTGATAGCTACTTCGTTTTTGTTGCTGATGTTGTTTACTCTTTTTTTTTTTGTTGTTGTTGTTGAAGTCGAGATAGGAAAAAAAGAAGAAGTTGGCTGTTTGCCGGAAATGTACAAACAGTTAAGCCGTCGCAAATCTTCCATCTACTAGTAAATTACTAGGACTTTAAAGTTGGCATCAGATCTATGCCCGTGGAGATAGTCAATTGCAGCAGTAATCCGAACTCTAATTAAAGTCTCAAGACGTGCGACTAATGAATAATTGAGGAATATCTCGTTAGACAGGTAGGCATACCTCCCCTCCCTCGATATTGATTGGTTCATTGGTAATGGGCTGGCTTACTCAGAAACCCAGAGTGTTGTTCTTGTATTGGGAATCAAATAACAAAGCAATCAGTGCTGATTAGAAGATCGCCACCTGCTGGTTTTGACTTAGACTGTAATACGAGCGGAAAAGAAAACACAGACACGTGTTACGTTCTCTTTCTCGGTTACCAAAGTTATATTCTTTTAAACAAGTACTACTTTAATTTCAATGTATTTTCTTGCAAGATAATGAAATTAACATCGTATTTAACTTTTAATGTTTTGTTTTATTTTTCTCTGCTTGGTAATAGCTTTTCTTGACGACTAGAGGGCGCTTTGATAGTTACTTTTTTGAAACGAATATTAGAAATTCAATTATCTCTATGAATGTGCGACC
Source organism: Typopeltis vanoorti (assembly GCF_054136105.1). Classification (NCBI taxonomy): domain Eukaryota; kingdom Metazoa; phylum Arthropoda; class Arachnida; order Uropygi; family Thelyphonidae; genus Typopeltis; species Typopeltis vanoorti. Next base: position 84,899,931 of record NC_143554.1, read on the forward strand.
TACAATGATAGCAGCTTGATAAAGCAGCCGATTTAAAGAAAACAGATCTACTGCACTTATTTTCGGTGTCAAGGTAATGGAAATTTACTAAAACATAATCCTAGAAAGGCGAATAAATTGATGCGAATTAACCAAAGTCAAAAACATTTCTAAAACTAGCGTCAATAGGGAGGTTTTCCGCGATAGAAGTATTCTAATAGAGATGGGTAACTGTAAGATGTTTGCGTCACCGACTCCTTTATCTCATAATTTGAAATAAGAAGCGGCTACTCCTAAGTTCCATTGGAAATAAAGAAAATGAAGTCAGAAAGAGCGGAATAAATGATTACAGTACTTTGATATGGAAATCAGTACATTAAGATGCATCAATATTAATGGTTATGCTTAAGTACTAGATGACTCGACGTAGTTGGCATTTCAACACACGATCTGCTGAAGAAATCAATAGTGAAATAAGGATTATGGGTGAAATATACTTCGCACGTAGCTAAAATTCTATTTTCATAGATTAGGAGATGAATGGAACTTCTGTATCTTGTGCCCCCCCCCCCATCTTAAGCGTTCGGCTCGTGACAAACATTGGCATTTATTCCTCCTTTTTTGCAAGTAGTGTGAAATAAACTGTACGCTCTGTTCCATTAGAGATCCGAAGCATTTTTAAAGCAATGTTGCTAGATCGAAAAGAACAACTGAGGATGTTTGTAGGCACGCCTTTCTTCTTTTTTGTTCTGCCAACAGCAATCTTGGAAACTGTGATGCTTTGCAGAACTAGTTGCCTTGTAGGTGGCGTTCCGTGGCGACAAACGACACAAGCTATAAACGTAATTCTCCTTATATTTGTCTGTCACTGGCAATTTGTGCAAGATAAGATAGCAAAAATAGAGTCGATGCTGCTTCTTGGCTTGTCGCCTCTTTTCCTTAGCCGCGCAGTTCAAACTATGGCAGATGTCGGTTTTGTTTACTTGTTGGCAATCCCGTTTGTCTATCGTGCGGAGTATCATGCGATTTACTTTCTTATCACAGTCCTTTTCCATTCATTCTTCTCATTGGAATATGATGTTGCTGATCAAAATAACGGTTATTATTTTTTATTATGATGGATCTATTAGAATTTCTGTGGATTGTTTTGAAATTATGCTGCATAGCATCTTATTATGAGAAAAATCCGATGAACGATGGTTAACTTCAGTACGATTCAATTTTTTTAAACAAATTAATGATTTTCATGAGTGTCTCCATAAAAAAATGGGAACAAAAAAATGGGAACAAGCTTGTTATCTTCAGTTGAGATCTGTGTTCGAATCTATTCCCCTCTAAAATACGAGAAATATTTAACACGCCTTTTTAGATGTCTAAGTTAGACTGCCAGAGGTTTGTTTCCGTCCATAAACACGTATTTTTTATCTTCGATAAACAGATAAATCGTCTGAAGAATATACGCCATTATACAGTTGCCCGATGGCGCGAAGTTTTTGCTTTTGTTGTAAAGAGCTAGGTTCGAAACCCATCCATCACGCCAAAAGCTTTTATAAGGATTTTAACTGAATATAAATTCGCTGGTTTCGTGCGGAAGGTGCGGGTTCCCCCCCCCCCTCTGAAAAACTCTCGTTTTTTATTCCTCCATACATACAACCTGACTGAAAACACACAATTTACAGACTAAACAGAGGTGGTGGTGACCAGACTGTCACTGTGTACCCTAATTGACGACAAAACAATGCAGTCTTCACTATAAGGGAACAAGAATAAATAGCCTCTTGACCGTAGCGTCTCCATGAAATTTTTGTCTTTTCTCACATGGTGATATTATGTGAGATATTTGCAAATGAGAATTGGAAGTGGAGTAGAAACTACCATTTGTTCTCGTTGAACCTAATACGGTTAGGTTCTAGACACGAAATGCAACACCATTTCTCTAAAGCCAATTTTTAATTTTTCTGACCAAATCATAAACGACAAATCAATCTACCTGTCTGGTTTATTATCCGGCTGTTGAACTCATTATGCAGCACACGATTCTTTGCATATAACAGTCACCAATGCGGCCTGTTTTTATTCATCTCACCTAAGCCTGAAATAGGATGAATAAAAAATCCTTAGGAAGTCAAGGGTCACTGCACTGACTGTTAAGTCAAGCACTTTAGTGAAGTATGAGAATTGTTAAGGCTAAAATTCTACATGCTGTAAACTAAAGTTTTACGCTGAATATTATCGCCACAATTTTTAATTGAAATCATTCAACAGGCTCAGCCTGCTATCTTTGGGGCGTGCGTTATAACCAAAAAAGGGGACAAACAAAAGGAAGCGTACTTTGAAAATAGCAAGAAGGATCCAAAGGGCATCGTTTTACTTTCTTTTCTCCTCCTCCTCAAGGCCTCCTGAGAAATTCAACCGAATCGGATTTATCCGTTCTAAGTCGCTCAAATAGTTTTGACCAAATTTGGATTTATTTTTTTCTTATATTAACTAAAGGTTTTCTAAGAAAATTAGCTTAATCAAAGTGTAGTGACTGAGGGGGGGGGGGATTTACGGGGATTCCATTCTCCACAGCCACCTCTATAGATTATACCATTGTAATATATATTCCTCGACCATATCGACTATTTCTACTATATTTGTTTCTTCTATTAACGGAACGTTGAGAAATTCCACTGAGTTGGACTAAAACGAAGGGTAGGAGATTGGGGGGGGATAAATCGCTTCCTCCATCTGTATACAGTCATCTTTACAAGTCGCATCTACAGAATAGTTGTTTCTTGCGTTGCTTAAAGTCTTTTGAAACATACAACATGCCATTTAGGAGAAGTAATGAAGGAGAGAGAGAGAGAGAGAGAGAGAGAAGAAATGAAAATGCCGGAGAAAGCGCAGATCCTGTTATCAGCCGATTGCAACAATTTATTTCTCAACGGTTTTACCTTCTGCGATTGAAAAAAAAAGCATATCTCATAATAAAAGTCAAGTAGGAAGAAGGAGAAATATAGGAGCATGAAGAATTCAAAATTATGAGGCTAAAATATGGAAATAGCATTTTCGCTGACATTAATGTTTGAACTGTCGAGAAAAGAAATTTCTTCTGACATTCGACTACATCATAACATCTACAACATCAATGCTTATATCATATTTTATATCATTTAGGTAATTGATACGCTTATATCATTTTTAATAAGGTAGTATTGATGTTGTAGATGTTATGATGTAGTCGAATATCAGAAGAAATTTCTTTTCTCGACAAATGCTATTTCCATATTTTAGCCTCATAATTTTCAATTCTTCATGATTAGGGATATCCACGATTTTCAATTCTTCATAATTTTTTCAATTCTTCATAATTATGGCTATCCACGATTTTAAAAGCACCACGACAAGAATACGGTAGAAAATATGTTTCCGTTTCGTGACCCTGAACCTTAACATTCTGATGGTTGTCTGTAATGCTGTGAGTACTATGGTCAAATTTTATGAAGTGTAAGGTTAAAAATTCGAGTTTCCAGTTGGGGAAAAAAACTGGTTGTCTCTGTCAGAGATCAAATTTGGACTAATCCGGAAAAAAAATCATCGAAAAAATTCATGCGGTCGGTAACCATAATCAAATCTATAACGATCTTTCTTCTGGCAGTTTAGCATTATAGTATACAGGACTTGTAAAGTCAGTAACATAGCTACTTCTAAACTGTTTTAACCTCCTGCTTCCTGGACCTGTCCCACATTTTTAACGTTCGAGATGTTTTTATGAGATATTCTCTACTATTTATCAAACCGATTCATCAACATTTTTGGCAGTGACAATTAACTCATTTTATGATTATCGAGATTATATTAAATGATTGTCGAGATGAAGAATACTGAAGCACCACCTGTCAGATAATAATAATCCTGTTTGAAATATAACTATGATTCTTCCGCCATTATTCTTTCAGTTTACTTAATAAGAATATCACATGAAGATTACTGAGAAATTCTAAGTGCTGTTGGACTGGACAGTTTAGGCGGCACAGCAAGATGGATAATATGTCTTTGTAATTATGTTTCTCTTTCTTTCTTTCTTTCTTTGGTGTGTGTGTGTGTGTGTGTGTGTGTGTGTGTGTGTGTGTGTGTGTGTGTGTGTGTGTGTGTGTGTGTGTGTGTGTGTGTGTGTGTGTGTGTGTGTGTGTGTGTGTGTGTGTGTGATAGAGAGAGAGATGGGAGTTTATTGTGCAGTATTTATTTACTTGACAACGCGCCCGATTTAAAATGAAACAAAATCCCTTTTACCTAGAAAGGAACACTTATTTACTTACACCGGATATCCGCGATAACCATGAAATATCGTACTTGTCTCCCCCTGGTAAAATTAAATTTTTATAAGTAATTTGAATATATAGCTTGCTTGTTTTATCAGATCAACTTTACAATTCTATAAACGCACAAGCTAGAATATACCATCACCGCAAAGTTAATGAATTACAGCAGAGAATGAAGTATATAAAAAATATCGACTCCCTTAAAAATAGTTTGAAATGTTTACCAAGTTCCCCGAATAACTTGCGTGATATACCTTCCAGGAAAATAATTGCCTTTGTAGTTTCAATCTCCATCGCGACTGCTAACAAATATATATGCGCATCCATCAATTGCCCACAATGTTTTCATCTCCACACACAAAGAGGGGAGACTTTTCTATTATATTGAGTGTATCTGCAATTCTGCAAAATGCAGAGCTGAATTTACAGAATTCTGTTACAGTTAAATAACCTCAAGCTAGCTAACTATACGAAGACCTAAATTGTTTTACCAATTAACTCAACAATTAGCAATAAATTTCTGGCCATTTTCTATGAAGGCAATTATTTTCCTGGAAGGTATATCACGCAAGTTATTCGGGGAACTTGGTAAACATTAATAAATTTTGTTTTCAACTTTGGAAATAAAAAAAAAACACTACGAAATCAAGAAAAGGCATACGAGATTGACATTCAAACCAAATCATTTTTAATATCTTCAAGTTGTTCAAGTTTAAGTGTGTTTAAAGGCAGCTTGTAAAAAAAACCTTCTTTATTCGTTGGAGTCCGAATGGAACTTCCAGTGCTTATTGGGGGGGGGGGGGTTCTCGGGCTGCCAGTTTCCTGTTTCACTGCTTGGTCACACCCCATTTCAATTTTTCTGGCGATTGACTGCTAAGTCAAGTTATACGTTTATTTAAATAATTCTAAATTCAGATATCCTCAGCAGATTATTGACGATTCGTACTTTGAGCTTAATTCACTTTTTACCGTGCGTGGTACTTCCCCATTATTTTATAACTGTTATACTATGTGTTATCAGGCAGGTTTTTCGACGAGAATGACTGACTGAATGAGAACCAGTTCAACCCCCTTTGGAAAAGCTTCTTTTTAAAAAATTACAAATGTTCTGTTACTGATGAGAATCGAAGGACTTATCCAACCAGAGGGCGTACATCACGTTCTTCCGAATGCACTATACGAGGGTGCTAAAATCATTAGGTCGCACAGATGGTCATAATAATTAATTTTTTCATTTAGAAGAGAATCGCATAATGAGTTTCTTGAAGGAGGAACGGCAATGAGTGAGATGCGAGTTGTGTTAACATGCAAAAAAAAAAAAAAATGACGCGCACACACCTGAAGAACTCTGACTGCATATATCAGCAATTCCGTGGCGAAGTCCATAGCAATGACATTCTTTGAATCCACTTAGGATGCAAGCAGCATTTTAATGCCAGGAATACGAAATGAAGACTAGGTTAGACCTGGGTTCGAATCCCGTTTAGGACGAGAAGAACTTTTATGAGGCTCTTTAACCAATGAGTTAGCTGGTAATCTCGTACTGAGGTGGGTTTTTCATTCCTCAGAACCAGACGAATCAGTCTGAAGAATGCATGCAGTTAACTGACTTATTACTGACCTCATAGCTTTAGTTAGTTGCTTTGGCCATAATTCAGAACAACCTAATCCAACTATTTTCATGTCCTTAGTTCCCTGGTTCGTAATTTTGCCAACCCAGCTAATCCAACTTTCGGTATGTCGCAACTTGCTGTTGTAACGTGAACCATTCTCCAGCACGCAGTATTTCGAAAACTCATTTCTTCTTAAAAGAGGCCAAAAAAAAAAAAAATTGCCAAGAATACGAAATTAAGACATGATCATTTGCCATAGGTACTATCTGGCCAGAACGGTAGGTTTGCAGTATCGTCCATTATCACTCGTCTCCAGGTCTGCGACTTCTGCTTTCTTTCTCAAATGAATTTACTCAAAAAGGCAACGATTTTTGTAGTGGAAAAGAAAATTCTGTGGATTATAGGTTAAAACCTAGATTTTTTTTATGATAATCCCACTCACGAAAAATTGTAAACTTATAAATGCATTCACGTGAATAGGCTAACATTAAATATTCCAGAAACATTATTCTAAAGACCAAATATGCTATATTTTCAAGCATTTAAGGCAGTTTCTCAACCTTTTTTGGATCATGCCCCACCTCAACGTCTCAAAGATTTTGATGCCCCCCCCCCCTCTAGCATAATAGTCAGCCAAATTCTGAAAAAGTATAATATAAATATGTACATGTACATTTTCTAATTTCCCCCCAAAATCTTCAAATTTCCCCCTGTGGGGCGTACGCTCCACGTTGAGAAACACTGATTTAAGGCCTTCAGTTAACAAGGTAGAGGTCTCACACCAAGTTATGAGATTGTCTAAAGACCGGAAGACAACCCGGCCATCCAGGCTGTTGAGATAATGCCATTAGAGGGGACTCTAAATATGGGAATTGTTTAGCGATCCTCTACCTAAATCTGAAAAAGAAAAATCTGTCAGCATCGCAATAAATATTTCGTAATTAACTGTCCCGTCTTCGCGCGGTTAGCCTAGCGGCTATGCGCTTCGCAATCATATGCCTGGGGAAGGAGTGTCCTAGGTTCGATTCCCGTCAACGACGTGAGGAGCTTATGGATCTTTCTCAGCCATAACCAAGTTAGCCGGTCTTGGGCGTGGACAGTAAGGTCCCTCTCCCCCAGTTTATCTGGGATTTTTTATCCCGCAAGCAGGCAAACCGGCCCCGTGAACACACACAGGCTACAGTCATATGATATAGTACTTAATCCCTCATTAGGAGGGCTCAACCAGCTAAGGGGCGGTCGAGGAACGGGGGAGGACCCCACACGAATAAATAAATAAATAAAGTTAACTGTCCCGTAAACAACACTCACTTATTAGGACTATCAGAATCTTGGATGAAGATGTGGAAAGAATTCGTACAGATAAAAACATCATTTACTTATTTGATTACATTACCTACCCAGGATAAGTTTGTGTTACGAAATTACTGTAATGTCACCAAATCTGTAAGATGTTATTTTCCAGTATTATTGCTGTGATAATGAATGACATCACTTCAATCATGTTGTCGGCCGTTATCACAACAATTGCATTGAGCCGTGAGGAGTCCGTGTGACTAATGAAGACTTTCATTATAATTTTAATATCCATACTTTGGATTATTAATTATAATAGCGTGCGACAATTTCATTATAATAATGAACCCATACTTGGAGAAGTGAAAAATAATAGTGAACGCTTGCCTTTAATGTTGTAGTTTGAGGCATGTGAACGAGGAGAATAAAAACAGCACTAGCTAGTTAGGAATGAATCTATTTTGTTATTCGAATTATTTTTAACAGTTTATGAGTCTTTCTAATTTTAAGCTCGTTTGGAAATGTTGAAACACCTGTTAGGATTGTTCATCTTTTTAACATATAAAAGTGCCATTCTATTTGAATGCACTTTGGTGAAATTTGATATTTGGAATATAAAATTTTCCGAAGTACTTCCGTTTTGGTTTAACCGGACAACCTTTAGTACAGAAATTATGCAAATCACAAAATTGTATGAAATTATATACCACAATATTATTCTGAATTTTCCATGTTTAGCATATTATTGCTATAATAATAATACCACTCTAGAAGAATAAAATACTACTGTATTCTTCTAGAGTGGTAATACACTCTAGAATACAACAGGTATGTTTTAAAACATTCTCAAATGAAATGAGTTAACTATCCTACCCTCAAAGAAAGGCAAAAGAGCTTTCCCTCCCAGGAACCTCCCCCCCTCCCCACAAAAAATAAATTAATTAAAAAAAAAAAAACCAGACAAACCACCAGAGAAGGTATGCAGTGAAGTCAATACGGTTCTCATATCCTTCTTTTGGCGTAATTATATATTATGACAATGACGAAATTATATATTGAAACATATTTTAACATAATATTTTTTTTCTATTATGTTATGTTAAAACATATTTTAACATAATCTTTTTTTTTCTGAGCCGCTAGTTAGAAAATTAAATATATTACAAATCGCAATATTTTAAAGATAAATATTTAGGAGCCAAGTTCTTTGATGTTGCTGCAATTTCAGCTTTCTGTGCTCAGTCAGCATTCGTGAAGGAGCTTCCAAATTATCCGCTTAGACAACGAATGTGTGCTGGGGGTAGGGGGGGCGGAGAGCACATGCTAATTCCTAGTATTCAATGCCAATTTTTTATGTTATTTCCATCAACGAAAAGATGTATAAACCTATAGTACATTAGTATTGAGGGCGAGCATACTAATAACTTATATTACACAAAAAATGTGTTATAAATTTCATACAACTTTAATTGCAGTATGTTTTGGCGAGCCGGCCTGATTGGCCGAGTGGTTAGAGTATTTGCTCTCCAGCCAAGAGACTGCGGGTTCGAATCCCGCCCAGGCATGGATGTTTGTGATTGTCTTCCACCTTCATACATTCATTCATCCAAGTGTGTGTGTATATATATATATATATATCTCCCAAGATGGACTGGGTCATCATGGGAGAAGTAGACACAACCCTCCCGCAATGGGAGAAGCCTTCACCCTGTAGTGAATGGAAAAACAGGCTGAACATCATCATATTTTGGCAAAAGTTACAAATTTCCTAAGGACCTACTTAAGGAATTAATGTACAGTGCTTTCAGAAAAGTATGCGGAGAGACAGTTCAGTGTGGAATACGTCCATCACGAACTGCGATGCAGTTCTCACAACGTCGTAACATGATTAGCACTAAGTAATTCACGAGTTATTGAGGTAAACTGGCCCACTCCTCCTACTTCAGAGGAGAGATAAAACCTTGTTTGTTTTCTGGAGTGGAATTTCGAGCAGCAATGCGTCTCCATATTGCGTCCCAAACATGTTCTTTGGGGATTGAGATCTGGGAAGCGTGCTGGCCACTCGATTCGATTAATATCCTCGATTTCCAGAAGTATCTCCATTGCTCGTGTAGGATGTGGTGTGGCATTGTTATCCATAAAAATAAAGATGATGTCTTTGATACATTACAAGGCATCCAAATTTTCAACTTTATCCCTTCACGAAAAGAGCTTCCTTCAAGCACAATTCGCTTAGCGCAGTTTTATTTTCCCCTTTTATCCTGTTAAGTGCGCTACCCCTGACCCCTTCGCGCGCGATTCGAAAATTTGAATGTATACCCGCTTTCTACTTGAAATGGTCAGTTACACAAATTGCCACAAGCTGATTCGGCTGAATTTGCGATCTTCAGAAATAGTATTCGCCCTTTAGTTTTGGACACCAGTATAGCATACATAATCATCTACCCTCACAGCCTTAGTTGCTTCGTCATAGTTCTAATAATCAACAGACTATAATTTAACCCAGCCAATCTCGTTGACGTCTGTACTGTGTATATATATACAGTATATATATATATATATATATATATATATATATATATTTAAAAGTTTTTAATGACTATAACCGAGGTTTTAATAAAAAAAAACTTTAATTACACACTACTGGTTTCGTCTAAATCAAGACTTCATCGGGTGTGAGAAAAAAATACCAGTAACCAATCTAAAGGAATTGGTTTTTTAAAAACACATAGTAACGTATCTAACACTGAGAAGTATCTCTATCTCCTTATAACTATCTCCTTAGACCCTAAAATTCTTCTCTCTAACTCATCACCACATCGGTGTACGTTGACAGTTTCATCCCAGAGTATCTGATCTGGAAAACCTTCATCATTTGAGTTAGCTGAAAATAACACGACTGGACAAGGCACTGTCCCGAGTTCTGTTGTAGGTAGTGTCTCTCTGCTGCTGCTCCTCTAAACGGAGTTCGATAGATTTCTCCGTTTGTCCGAAGTATGGCTTACCACAGTCACAAAGAATCTTATAAACACCAGGATATTTAAGATTATTGTGTTTCACTGTAGGACGACGAAGATGGAACGAAGTTTAGGTAGGGTTGTGAAGAACGTCTTGATATTATATTTCTTCAGACTTTTAGCCAATTTTGGAGATAAAGAACTGATATATGGCAAAGAAATGCTACCCTTAGAAGCAGTAGTGTCTTCATATTGTCGTGGACGAGGGTTAAACAGTAATCTGTCTATAGTTTTCTTAGAGTATCAATTAAGTTTAAATGTAACTTGAAAATGTTTAAGTTCATTATGAAGTTCCTCTTCGTCCAACAGAACAGACCTAGCTCGGTGACCTAGAGTGGAGATGATACCAACTTCTGTGGAGGAAAATGGTATGAGTCAGTATGAAGGTACCTGTCCGTATGTGTCGGTTTTCTGAAGATAGAAATTTGAGATATTCGGCCGACCGGGTTACTTTGATATCTAAGAATGCGATAGAGCCATATTGGCGCTCTCTAGACCTCATATGTGCACATGGTCAGAATGATATAGTCAGAGTTCATTCTTCTATTTAAAACTGCAGCCTTTTCAGTGTTAGATATGTTACTCTGTGTTTTTTAAAAAAAACAATTCCTTTAGATTGGTTACTGGTATTCATATGTTTTTTTCTCACACCCGATGTGAGAAAAAAACATATGAATTATATATATATATAATCCAGAGAATGCAAACTTTATTATTCCATATTCATTGAATATAGATTCGTCCTCTTTATCTTTTTTCTTTGAGTCTCGTCCTTTCTACGAAAGGTTGTAACCTTATAGTACATTAGCACAATGAGTAAGCTAAGGATTAAACAATTTGTAAACATTAGCTGGAGACCAACACGGAACCTTTTGAAGCTTAATACACTAACCTAATAGCGTTAGTTGTTTCGGCCATAACTGCAAAAACAAGATAAACTTCAAATAAGGAGAGTGGTGTCTCACATTTGGTAATAAAATCATCTACCGCATACCGTTCACAAATATTCATACCCATAGGAATTTTGAAACCTGCAGCCTGTTGTTTGGAGACGCTAGCTAGCTAGATCTAGACTGGCATGCTAACATATCTGCTAAATTCTCTCGTATAAATACTTAGTAAAGTTATGTTTACTTTATTGTCCCCATTACTTGAAAAAATGTACAAATTCAAAAAGAACTTGCAGCTAACAATGTTATTCGGGATCCCTTGTTCCATAGATTTTGAAAATCTTCTTGAATGGATGATTTCTAATAAGATCCAGTTTATAAACAACTGGCACTACTAATCCAGTCACATAAAGAAACTAAGTGATTACCCTTAAAATAAGGGAAAACCTATGGTAAACTCTACGATATTCTGTCTATTTGTTATCTCAGTAACGGATGAGATGCATGCTCGCTGTGTAACGTAAAGGTTCGGAAATGCTTACGATGTCCATGTAACACCGGACGAAATATATTGGAGTTTTTTTTTTAAATAAATTCTATTTTTCTATAAATGTATCAATCTTCTTAAATGTATGCTTAGTACACCTGTTCCTTTAAGATATCTAATATCTAATCCTTATAGCATATCACGTTTAGCTTGGTATTCTCTGCTATTTTTTTTTCTATTAGAATTCTATAGCTTTTCCGTCTATTGACTGACGAGCAGTATGATGGTATGTATATTCTAACATCTCTCTCTCTCTCTCTCTCTCTCTCTCTCTCTCTCTCTCTCTCTCTCTCACACACACACACACACACAAAGTTCACTGTTTCGCTATTCCAGTATCACCGACTTCTACTGGTTTCTTTACTTTAAAACTACGTTCTGTATTGAAATATTTAAGTCTGGTTCTATCTAATATCCCAGCTGGGAAAACAGCAAAAATTGTATTTCAACGTAACCCACCAGATGGCGTATGAAATCAGAAAATCAGAGACACTGTTATTAAGAATGTACGAACTCGATGAATGATTGAAGTCTCTCCCTTTACTGAAGAATTGAAAAGAGCTGAGAATGTAGGGCTTTTTTTGAACGTGAGGATCCATACAGATCAGTGTGCATAGGAATGAAAATATATGTTATAGAATATCACCGTGCGGATTTCGAAAGATTTTGTTTGCTTCTGCCGTTGCTGTATTTTCGAAAGTTTTTTCCCTTCTGGGATTGGGGAATCCCAGTGCGATGACAGCGAATACAAATAAGCAATGTAGAAAGCTAGCAGGATTACTTGCGCGTGCGCACACACACACACATGTGTGCAATATTAAGACCTTCGTAAAAATCTAGATGAACTGTGACGGAAGTAAGTTTCATGACATATATTTCCACCGAGAAAGAAACAAACACTATCCGCGAACAAAGAAGGTCAGAGAAGGAATCGACTACCGAGAAGTAGGCTACGTACAGAAAACAAAACGAAGCTCTATTACGCTAATTGGTCATTTGCAGCTATAGCGGAAACCAGCCAGCTGCGTATTCTTCGGAACAGAAAGCCTTGTCAAAGATAATTGAATAGATTTTGGTATTGGAGGCTTTAGTAGTAGTAGGTCTATTATGTAGAGTAGTGTTGTGGTTCTGTTAGTTAAGTATACCACGTGGCGTTCCCCCCCCCCCCATTTATTACACCTGTTCTGAGAAACTTGTCAAGCAGAACTATGTTTTGTATGATGTGGACCGAAATATTGGATGATCTGATTAAGCAACTCGGTATGGATATTCATCTTTATTATTCAGTTAATATCTGAACAGTAATATGACTAGCATGCGAAATATTATTATTACTAACACTTATCTCTTTATCATTGCTTTTACTATAAGTATTACGTCTAACATTTGCTTGAGACATTTGATAGCACTATCGTTGTTCTTGCTACTTTTCTTAACAGAGGTTTTTTCCTTTTAATTTTGTTTGCGCTTTTTGGGATTAGATAATCTTCCGTGAAATCTACCCTACGTGAAAAACGATGGAAAAAAAAAACTTATTTTAGACCCTTTATGGCATTTAAACCGTAGACTTTTCCACTCAGCGGGCAGAAGTCATTATCGGACTAAAGCCTTGAAAGCTGTCCTCATTATACAGTGGAAGATGAATGATCATAATTATAGTTTGAAGAAAAGTCTCAAAGCTATTCAGCAAAATAATTTAAATTGTCCTTTTGGCAGTTTTACCAAATTGTACTCACCCGAGCAGAATAGCTTTTCTAAATTATCTTGATTTTAAACGGTTATGCAGTTATTGTGAGAATACTTGATTAATACAGTTGAAAAGTAACTATAATAGATATTCGTTAATGACAGGTGTCCAGATAATTGAAATGCTGATTATTTGATATTATTAAATAGTGTGTTCTGAATACAATTGTTTTCAAATTATTATCAGTAACAGTAGTCATGAAAAGCACATCGTTGAAGTTTGATTTAAATTTGAAAAATAATATCATTTGAAATTAAATGATATTCTCATCCCAATCAATTTGGAGTTTATAATATCTAACAAAAGAGCGACTTGGTTCTTTCCTTCAGTAATAATATAGACTTTAACAAGTTAGATTAAGCCAAAAAACGTAAACTGTTTGCTGTGAAGTATATTACTGTAAACGAATATAAAAATTGTTTAAAATTATACGAGATCAATAAGTGAAATGAGTTCTGTAATCTATGAGTTAAAAGTGTTATCTCCAACACTTTTAACTCATAGAGCTAAAGCTGAAAGAAAGCACCTTCCGCTTTAGCTCCAGTTGATGATGTTGACAGTTTTCTATGACTAGCTGTGAATGTAAAACTAAGCACTCAGGACTGTCGTATGTCATCGATTTCATCCAAATACAATCTATGTCTGCAGGATTTAAGTAGGCACTAAGAGAGGATGACTAATTCGAAACCGAGAAACATAATGGCATTTTTCTGGTTATCCTACCCTTCCATAACTCTCATTCGGTACCTATGATGCCCTTTTGCTAGAAAGACCTGGGTTCAACTCCTGTCTAGGAAGCCAAGACCTTTATAATGACTTTTCATCTGAAAGTGAGTTAATGATTCTCCTGCGGTGGTAAAACGTAGGTCTTCTCCGAAATCCAACTACCTTAGGGAATACAGCAGAAGAATAGAAAGCCGGCTGCATTAAAAATTTCTGTCAACCCATAAATCATTCTATAGAAGAAACGAAAAGAGAGGGCGAGAGAGAATCTCACTTATGATGGGTTGCAAAATCTGTAGGCATTAGTCGTAGTAGTGGTGTCTTTTAATGCACCTCAGTATCTATCATAGGTGTATTAAAATTTGGAAAGAGAGAAAGAACTCACTGACAGTTAACTTCAATATACTCAGTTGAGTAGGGCAGCTGTTATGCTTAGAGAGTAGAACGTGACAATAAAATTCGTGAGTTGAATTGCTCTCTTCTGAACGTAAAGGGATTCTTATGGACATTAAAAACAGTTTAGCACTTTAATTATGGGGATTGTATCCACTTCTGTAACGAATTTATAATTTATACATAGTGAGTAGGTATGATTCTGTATTCATATGGGTTATTATTGTTATTGCATCATCTAAAGAACAATTGAAAAAAATAATAGAAATTTCAAATGAATAATGGAAAACTTTTGGAATCAAAATCAATCTAAGCAAAACTAAAACAATGAAAATGAGGAGAAAACATTCAATAAACATAGAAAATCACATACTTAAACAAGTAAAGCAATTTACATATCTTGGCAGTCTCATTACTCACAACCTCAACAACACAGAAACAGTAAAATATAGATTTAACAAAGCATGGTCTAATATGAATAAATGAAACAAAATATGAAAAAATAACAGCATTTCAAAAAGGCTCAAAATAAATCTCTATAAAACCATTATTATACCTACCGCAACGTATAGAGCCGAGACTTGGACACTCCAATCAGAAAGAAATACAGAAAATAAGAGCATTTGAAATGAAATGCTTAAGAAAAATAAACAAGACCCACTGGTCAGAACACAAAACAAATGAGGAAGTTAAACACAAATTAAACTATAGAGAAGATATCATAGCTATAATTCTTAAACAGGAATTAAGATTTTTGAGCACCTACAGAAAATGTCCTTTCAAAGATTATCAAGTATAGTCTTCAAGGGAATCAATCATTGGAGGAAAAACCATCAATAGGTAGACCAAAAAGAACTTGGCTACAGTCTTTGAAGGAAAGGTCACAATTATCGAGCTTTAGAGAGATGACAGAAATGGCCAGAGATAGAACCAGGTGGTAAAGATTTTCACATGGGGACTCAATCCGTCATCTGACGGATGAGAAAGAAGTAGGTATGAAATAGTTATGCAGGAGACGAATACTGCTATGGATGAAAAAAAAAAAGTGCTTAGAGAATACGGTAATTATAGATATGGTCTGTTTACGTTAGGAAAGGCTGTAGGTTAGGTGATTTAACCCAAGAAGGAATATCTGTTTTTAAAATCGAGTTATTTTTGTAGATGAAAAAAGAGAAGCAGATCTATATTTGTATACTGCGTTTTTAGATTCATTGAAATTCATTAGGTTATTGACTTCCATGAAGGATGCTAAGAAATCAAGCTCTGTGTTTGGTTGTGCAAAGTTTTGTGAAACGAGAAAGAAGACACGGAGCGTACTGCCATTAACGAAGCTGTAGATAGGATCTCTGTCAGCGAGATAACATTGATATGGAGAAAGGAAAAGTCAGACGATGAAACGAGCCTTTCTGCATTAATAGGGAAGTTTGAAGACAAAAAGCACTCCATCATAACCAGTAGTGAAACACTAGTCGCTTATTTTCAATAGGCAGAAGAAATAATGGAAACTTGCTTAGTTCTTATGCTAGATTTGATCAAATGCAGATGTTAATATTACGGATAACAATTAGTTTGGGTTGTTTGGAAATACAGTTGAAGCAATTAGGGCTGTGAGCTCTATACAATATATATTATATGCAAATGTTTTTGGCCTGTTTACCTGTTTTGCTGAATAGAAAGGGGAAATCCTGTCATTTGCGTAGAAAACTGGTTAATTCATCTTCATTTATAAAAAAGTCCCTCTTCTTCGGATGATACTGAAGATCATTGGCTCGAGAACTATGGAATTCATACCAGTGACTTAGTAATGGAATTCATATTGCAATCATCTTCATCATTAGATAATCTTCCAAGTTCTCCAGTTGGCTGTCATTAGAATTCTCCATTTTATAAGAAAGAATTGAAAGTGAAATTATTGAACCAGTAATTGTATTTGGTTCTACTTTTTACAGCCGTTTCGTACATCACATAGGCAAAAAGAGAAAACTGTAGATTTTATTTCAAACCAGTTAATGTATGTATACGCTCTGTATGTTATACATTTTATCTCTATCGGGTTGGTTTAAAACATGTACCCATTATTTGGAAAGACTAGGTTCGAATCCAGTGTAGGATGTGAGAAACCTTTATAAAGGCTTTTCAGTTTAAGGTAAGTTAGCCGATCTCATTACGAAGGTTGTAATGTTTTTCCTTCTCGAAAATGCGAGATTTTCATTCTGTCATCTAGATAAGCCACCCATAGAATACATTAACAGAGATAATGAACTGGTCTCATAGTTACAGTTACCCAACAAGCCAGCATGTTCTTAATTTCCAAGAATTCTTCAAAGAACAGGATTGAATATCTGAATCGATGGTCTGCGATATTTCTCTCTCTCTCTCTCTCTCTCTCTCTCTGTTTGAAATACATCGTAGCTCAATTGGAAGAACAACGGGATCTTGCGGCCTTTGATTGGAAAATACCTGAGTTCTATTCTCTTCGTGACAAGACGAATCTTTATATGTTTTTGTTTTGTCACGAAGAGAATAGAACTCAGGCAAATCGGTTAAAAGAACGTGCAATTACAGACAAAATACTATTGGTGGCGGTGGTGGGTAACAGATGAGGTGTTATGTGTTGATGATAGTTGTGTCGTTCTGTGCATTTGGAGGATTAAGTAGGGTAGACGGCGAATTACGTAGTGGAGGTACTGCGCCCTCCCACGATAAGTCCTTGGATGTTCGATGCCGTAATTCAACAAAAAGATCAACATTTATCAGTCTTATTAATAATAAATGATTATCTTGACATGATTTAACATTATCGATTCATTCCTCGTTTGTAATTTGAGGAAGTTGTTTGGTTGTTTATATTACGGCTGAACAACGGTTAGTGGGACAATCACAAACATCCATGCCTCTGACAGGATTCGAACCTGCAGCCTCTTAGCTGAACAGAGGATACGCTAACCACTTGGCAACCAGACCGGCGCTGCTTCTCCTTTATGATACCAGGAAAACTTACCCGTCATTCCGATACACTGTTCTTCACGTACTCTAAAGCGGAATCACACCGCTGTGTTTCCAATCAAGCGGCATGCGTCATTTCTACCGACTGCATCATATAGGAGGAAACACACACACACACACACACACACACACACACACACACACACACACACACACACACACACACACACACACACACACACACACACACACACACACACACAAAGTTATGTTGACTGGAAGTTGACGCTGGCATTCCCCCCCACGCAGAATGAAACGTACTCAAACCGAACGTAGACATAGGGACTAACAGTGTATCGCAATCGACGAGCATAGTTAAATCTGGCGATCTTAGATACTTTGATCGTTGACGTATTATCGGACAAGACAGACGGGTCATTCTATCGCCCTAGGGGTCTCTAGGACAACCGTATCTAGGGTGTACCGTCATATACCATCAACGGACGTATATGTCGCCCAGCTAGCAAGTGGTGGCCGACCACACGCCACCTGTATGACTGGGGTCGACATACTGTCCAGGAGCAACCGCAGGACAATAACGGCACATCCAGGTTCAATGTCGGAGGTTCAAGCAGCTTCAGCGAGCGAACAATACGGCGTACCCTGCATACCATAGGCTATAGGAGTTGACGCTCTAGTCATGTACCACTGTCTGTTGACAGCTCGTCATCGGGCATTGCGCGTCTCCTGATGTCAGGACCATTAAAACTGGACCCCTGCAGAGTGGACCAGAATCGTGTGGTCTGATGAATCCGGTTATCAGCTGTACCGAGCTGACGGGAGGGTGCGGGTGTGGCGCCGACAGCATGAGGCCATGGCCCGTCATGCCAGGTCTGTTCAAGGAGGTGGTGACTCTGTGATAGGTGATACGTTAGTGTGTTTGGAGAGGTCCTTAAACGCTGTGAACTATCAGAATGTGCTGGGTGATCACCTACGCAGCCGATGGTCTGTTTCAGCGTGACAATGCGCCGCCCCACCGGGCCGCAACCACCAGGGATTGCTCGAGGAACACTCATCTGAATATGAGACCATCCAGCATCTTTTATCCTCTGGGAAAAAAAAATTATATTGCTTTTCATGCCATATAACCCTCGGCTACGCTGGAGCTTTATTCTTTCAAATTAACGTAATACCACACCAAAGTAACATTCCATGGTTGCTCTTACAAATTGAATTTTTATACATAAGAAGAGTAATTTTGTTTTTCTCGATTTTCAGCACCAATTAAATAATAGTGGATGCAACAATCTTTAAAATGTATGGAATAAGGTAGTTATTTCTTGTTCATGTTTGTGCAGAAGACCTGAAAGCTCTAATTGAAATATTATTTGGAAAATAACACTTTACAGTACTTCATCTTATTATTATTATGTTTACTATTTTATTATATTATGCGCAATAATCGAAATTAATAAAAAAAAATTTCGAAACGCTTTTAAGAACACATTTCTACTTATGTTAACAAATTATATTCACTCCTGCATAATGAATACTATACAAGATTCGATGAATCCACTCTGCAGAAATTCAAAACACTGTATTCAAACTGTATTCTGCATTGATTATAGATCGTGTTTGTATACTGCATCGGCAGCTATGTAGCCTTTATATGGCTTATAATTTGCATACAACAGTTGAACTGTAAATTGCTTAGTTATTCATTTTAATCTAGCGTAGTAGTAGTGTGTAATGAATACAGCTTAGTGTGATAATTAGTACGATTTAGTCAATAAGCTTCACAAACTATTGATAATTTGACTGTTGGCCTAACTCTGCGGCAACATGAGACCAGTGTTCAGTACATCACGAGTTCAAACCGGAATTTTGTTTTCTATTTTTTAAAGTAATTACTTATCCGTTAGTTGTAATGTTAGGCTAAAACAGCAGCTAAAGGATCGAGATCGCTACATACAATTAATATAATGCGTGATTCGTTTCTCTGCTTGAGTTTTGTTTGCATCTCATGTTGAATTCTGAAAATTCACAGTTGCAATACGTAATATCGGTCTCTTATTTCTTTTTACGCTGGATTAATTTGTAATTTGATTTTACTATTTTGTAATGTGTATAATTAAAATAACCTATCATCTAATTGATGGCCTGGTTTGCCGAGTGGTTAGTGTATCTTCTTTCCATTCAACAAGCTGCAGGTTCAAATCTCATCAACAACAGGGATGTTTGCAGTTGTCTTTAGGATGTAGGCGACTGTTTGATCCCCCCCCCCTGGAAAGCCTGGAGTTACTGGTTTCTAGAGTGGAGTTTCCGGATTATGTTAAAAATACTAAAATTGAAAAAATTCCTTAACCCATGTACTGTACTAACAGACTATAAATATACAATCTTTTGTAGGTGGAAGGCACATAAAAAAGATTTCTGTTGTATTCGTTTATATGAAAGTGAATCATACGATCTCATACGGACGTAGCGCTTTTTTTTTTTTTTTCTAGAAAGTCGGGTTTTTCTTCCACGTACACGCAAATCTCCCAAGAGAACACACGCAATTTACAGACAAAATATACTGTTTTTGGTGGTGTTGGACGGTAGATGGCATTTATGTTGATGGTAGTAGAGACATTGAATTGTGTGTAATTGGAAAATTAAGTAGGGGAAACAGTGAAATGAACATAGTGGAGTAGCGTGCCCTCCCACGATGAGTCATGGGACTCCATGGATGTGTCACGTAATAATAATAATAATTAGTAAATCTGATTTCCTTTGAGAACTCACTACTTATGTTACTCATGAAGTAGTCTAACATAGGGTGCACTTCTGTATATTAATGCCTATGCATGGCTGCGTGCGGGGAATCAACTGTAATGCTTACGTGTTTATCCCTTTTTTTTTCAGATTTTTATGATTTACAGCCCGTGGGAAACGTCTGCTGATCGGTTTTCTCTGCGGAATTATAGCAATATGAAATAAAGAACGGAATACGTTTAAGCGAAATTAAAGAATCACTGGTTTTCGGTAGTTGCCAACAGAAATATCGTTAGAGTATTTGGCATAATACCAAGTCTCCTTTTTGTTGCTGAAAAGATCTGGGTCCGAAACTAACTAGTACATGAGAATGTTTATAAGCGTTGTTCAACAGAAAGTGAGCTTTTCTGATAGGGAAGTAGCATAGTTTATTTTAAAACTCTTTCAGACCATACAAACTGGCTGAAGAACACGCAGTTAACATTATATACTTGTTTCTTCTCGTTTTTTTTTTTTTTTTGCATAATCGTGAACAACAACAACATTGTGTTATAATTTATGTAAAAGACGAAAATAATCTCAATTATAATGAATGTGTGTGTGTGTGTGTGTGTGTGTGTGTGTGTGTGTGTGTGTGTGTGTGTGTGTGTGTGTGTGTGTGTGTGTGTGTGTGTGTGTGTGTGTGTGTGTGTGTGTGTGTGTGTGTGTGCACAGTAATCATTAACGTATTATATACCCTGAAACAACAACTTTCAATTGTTGTTTCAGGGTGTGAAGCATTTCAGGTTATAATTTATGAAATAATGTATAATAACCGTAGGTAACTTTAAAGAAATTTACTACGCATTGCCATTTCTTCCACTGAACAAAAATAATGTAATTTTTGTTCTTTGGAAGACTGTTATTGTGAATTATTTCAAAGTGGCTATGCATTCTGAATAATTAATTGAATGTATTCCCAAACCAGGGATATCCGAATTACCGGAAAATCCTATCGTCGTCTTATGAGACTAGCCAGCTCATCTTAAACTTTAACATCCTTATAAATACTCTTAGCATTCTTGCCAGTACTGTATTTCAAAGCAAGTCTTCAAAATCAAAAGGCATATCGTCCTTTTGATTATGGTATGCCTTTCCCTGGCTGTATTCACGAATAGTAGAACCACTACATGCTGATGATAAAATCATTCATGTATTCTCTTTTCACGAGATAAAATCTGCTAATACCATTCTACAAATATGCCAAACTAAGTTAAAAAAGCGGTTGGAGGAAAGTCCATCTTGCTTGTAGTATGATCTAAAATTTCCATTGTCTAGTGTGTGCGCTGGAAAGGGTACGGAGGTGCCATTGGTTTTTCCTAATGGTTTCATGAATGGTCGATTCAGATCACATGAAATTCTTTCTTTCTACACAATGTTTCGCACAGTTTTGATAGGCCTTGTTTATCTACTGTTGAACTGCGAAGTAAAAAAAAAAAAATGGAAACATTTATAATTGAGAAAATCATGTTACGAGGCAAACTTTTCATATGCTGCTGAACATCAAGAAGACGGGTAAATATGTTTATATTGATGATATACCATTGCGCATATCTAAAATAAAATCTGAAAGAAGTACCTGAACAAGGTGAAGTTTCATTGTCCCATCACCATACTTCTCCTCATGTATTTTTTTTAAGCTAGACGAATCAGATGAATTAATCTATTAATTCCAGGCCTTCAAAAACACGAAACTTCCATAGCTCATTTGTAAAGATAATGATTGATCGAATCTGAGAAACTCGGATTGTTTATGTTAATTGCGTGTGTTTGTCCCTTCAGAGGAACACATGCAATTAACAAACATAATACTCCAGCTTCATAACCTTAGTCGTTTCAGAGTAATTCCAACAAAATCAAGCTGTCTAGCATTATAAAATTCTCTTTTCTCAGATTATGTTATGTTAAGGAATAAGTACACGTTCCACCTTTCCCGACAAACTTCGAGGATGATCTGAGAGGCGGCCTACTCCGTCCCACGGAATTAATGTAGCTGACAGATAGGAGCATGAGGTGATTTAAAGACGTAATTAATGAACTTCTCGAATGGAAAGAACACGCCACAAACTGCACAATCACTATCAATATTCACAAGTACTGTTAATTGGGAAAAAATCATTCTGAAAAGATGACTTGGACTTAAGCCGTGACTTAACAATAATTAGAGGATTAGGAGGGAAAATTATTGAAAATGATTTTTTCCCTTAAGTTTTCTCTGAAAGTCGATGTGTAGGACACTATGCCATACAATTAAATATTATTTTACTTATTTTCGAATCGAATAATTGATATCGCCATAAGAAGTTACGATTGATTGTTTTACTTAGTATTGCTTGCTGCTGAATATTTGTGAAAACCTCTTATTTTCATCTTCTGATGTTCTCCTATTAATTAGAGCTTATCCCATGGATGTTCAAATTTGATTAATTAATTAATAATTAATTGTTTTACTGAATCGTTTTTGTAAATTGTGATGTGTATTAATCCAAAAATCTTGACACCAGTCTGAGGTCTCAAAAAAAAAAAAAAAAACCTATATATATAATGGCAGAAAACATTTCAACTTGGAAGGACGTCTTAAATGGTAGAATTAAGGTTTATCTGAACATATTTTTCCATTTACAATTTATACGAAATTATACAAAATAGAGAAATCAAATAAATTCTGTGTGTTTGAAATATATTTCACTAAAAATATATATATATATATATATATATATATATATATATATATATATATATATATATATATATTCCGATTAAATTCGTTTAACATGATTTACTTAACGAGACGCAAGTATTCGGTCATGAAATGTGAGTTAACTGTAATTTATAATTTATGTGCTTGTAAATTATAGCATCCCTCTTTTTTCCCGTACTGCATGTACAGGGAAATGATATTAATAAAATATGCGCAGCAAAACTGGGTGGAGTAAACAGAAATAAAATTATTATGAGTTAGAATGAGGTAGTTTAAAATGGGTAGCTGTATAGACATAGCTCGCTAAATTCGATGACTTTTAGATACAGATCTGCATTGAATAACAGTAACTTGGAATGCTTTATAGAACTAAAACTTTTTCAGAATCATGTATGATACCGAAAACAATGAAACTCTTGGTGGTGGTATTGTAAACGTTTCGAACAAGCGATCATAAAAATGAATGGTAATTAGTATTAGTTAATTACAGGACTCAGAATCTCCTGACACGAAGTGATAAGGATTTATATGTGGAGCCTTCTTAGCTCAGTCGATATAGACGATTTCCTTTGGTTGGAGAGACCTGGGTTCGAATCCTGCCTATGACCTTTATAGGGCATTTCATCTGAAGGTGAGTTAGCCGGTCTTATACTGAGGCAGAAGGATTTTTCCTCTCAGAAGCTGACAAAGCTAACAAACATACTTATACTAGCTTCATAGCCTTAATTGCTTCGACTGTAATTCCAACTAAACTAA
Source organism: Typopeltis vanoorti (assembly GCF_054136105.1). Taxonomy (NCBI): domain Eukaryota; kingdom Metazoa; phylum Arthropoda; class Arachnida; order Uropygi; family Thelyphonidae; genus Typopeltis; species Typopeltis vanoorti. The sequence goes on from NC_143554.1 coordinate 84,923,639, forward strand.
GTCAACGATTTCTGTCTTTATGTTTACAAAAAATTGGAACTTTTAATACATAGAAAGTAATTTTATGCACACTCTTGAGTAGCGCGGTCGGTAGCAACAGCTTCCTCTGATTAAGAAACCAGTTTCGAATCCCATCTAGCCTCTTTACTAGCTTTCAGCTAGAAGTGAGTTCAACCGTCTGGTACGAAGGCGAAGGGTTACCGCTCCGGGATGATTTTTTTCTCCCCTGAAACAAATGCAACCGGTCACGAACACGCGTAGCAGACCGTGTTCGTCCTTGGCCCTGAGTTCGATTAACGTGTTAGGTTAATGGAAAATGGGATGAGAAAGGAGGATAAAATTCATTTTTGACATATTGTGATATAGAATTCTGAACAAATTTCATGTTGCTCATGTCGAAATTAGATAACGAAAGTGTTTCTTCCTTTATTTATCAAAATGATAGGCTGCATTTAAAATGATTAATAAACTGCCGAAAACAGTTTATATTAACTGAATAAACTTATTCAGTTAATTGCATGACGAGTTCAAAGCTAGTTCGCTGATGGACGATTTTTCCGAAACACCACCGTACGTATCATTACACTGGTTTGTCGCATCATTCTTACAGTTTATTATTATTATTATTATTATTATTATTTTGTACTACTCCCTTCGTCTTAAATCCGTAATATTTGAGTCATTGTCTTTTATTATTTTCTTTTGTTCGTGTTTCAATCTTGCCATTTAAAATATATCGGTTCCTATATTTTTACATTATTTTAAATCTAATACTGCGCTTTTCGACACCATTATCAAATTCTATACCGAATGTAACATCATCGTAATCATGTACAAAAAATCTAAACACAGTGTCTAACTTCATACTCCTTGTAATATATTAAATATAAGTCAATGACTATCTCGTTTTTTGATAATTTATATGTATTAACCTTTTTCAATGCAGTCTACCATTTTGATTTACAAGAGGAGTTCCATCCCAGTTAATAAAAGAGAACAAAAAGTGTTTACGGCAAAATAAGTTTTGCTGTACTCTTAAGAGAGAGAAAATTTATGTTATATTAATTCAGACATTATTCCTTCGCAGAACTTTCCGTTTTATGCAACATGATAGATGTATATAAAACTAATAAAGAAAATAAGCTGTAATTAATCAGGTATCTTTCACGGAACCAAAGTGGGTGTAACATGAGTCGAATCTATAAAATTAATAAACCAAATTAAGTTGTAATTACGAGCGAGCGGTCTCTTTCCAGAAACCGAAGTCGATTTATAATTGCAGTTCAAATAACTCCAGAAATAAACGGATAGTCATTATTCCGTATTCGCAATTGTCACGATAGGTAAATATTCGACATGGAAATGAAACTCGATCCATGCACTTAAGAACTGTCTTATTTTTAATAAGCATTTATTCAAAAGATCAGTGAATACCATGGATGTAAGAAAAGAGTTGGATAATGTTGGTGATACTCACTCAAAATTCATCTGCTGGTGGAAAGTGTAAACTGATTTTTAGTGGTATAGAATGGGACTATACTGATATATGATTATATAACTTGCCCGTTTCTCTCTATCTTTCTCTCATTATTAAAAATTAATTTTAAAAAAGTTATTAAAACAAACGGTCTTTTTTTTTACGTTTTATATAATTTTAAACATTCTAAACAAGTATAAATACTTGAATCAATATCTGGTTATTTCGTTATATATCTAAAATTCATATAAGCTGTCAAAATGTAATAAAACGTCGACATTTCTGTAATTTGGTATATGCATTAAAAAAATCTTATTATTATACTAAATCTTTTTTTTTTTTTTTTCAAATTTCAAAAAAAAAAAAATTACTAAAATTCTTCAGTTAATGAAAGCAGTTAAGGTTCTTTAAATTCATTCGTGTTTATTTTTGGATTTTATTGTAGATTTTCACGACAGTGTTTATAAAAGAAAACAAAAAAGCAGAAATCATTAAAAGCTTTGGACACTGAAATCGTCTGAAGGAATAAAATGGATCTAACTCGGAACCAATTTATATAAAAAAAAATACTTGTCCACAAAATTATATATATTTTTTACTGATTAAATTTACTGTTATTATCACATTGCAAAGTAAAGTTGGTACACAACATACAATTCATATGCAACTGCTTTAACTTACCTAGCTGTTGATTTCCCACTCGGCGCCGTTCCAATCACTTCGACTCTCAGAACTTCGGCCCGATAGATCGTTGATGCGGAGCAGTACTCTGCGAAGTTGCATTCTCCAACTTTTATCTTTAACACGAAGGTATTATCATAATTCTGCCGTTACGTCAGCTTCGGGTCACGTGATTGCACCTGGCCAGTTGCGTGGGTAAGCTGACAGAGAGACTCAGGTAGTCTCCATCCTCAAAACATTTCATGGACATGCCGACTGCAGTTGTGTATGTGTGTTTGTGTGCGCGCGCGTGCGTCTGTGTGTATGTGCGTGTGCGTAGGCGGCGGCGATTTCCGCTAATTGACGGTAATTTATATTTCTAATTATTGTTAAAAGTTTTGTTTTCATTCCCAGCTGCTTTCCCTAAAAAAGTTGTGTTGATTTCTTTGTCATTTTTACTGGGCTTCATATTTTTCTGAAAATATTCAAAAATATGAAATTTGTAAAACCTAAAAAAATACTACTGTTAATACTGTAATCATCATGATGGGATGTGATATCTCAGCATTTGCTACTTTTTATTACCAGTATGAATCGAAAAGTTAAAAAAAAAAAAGAGTTAGATACCTTTTTTTTTTGGAAGCGAATTCTAATTAATAATCGCAGTTTCATAAAAGAAAACAATCTCAGTGTATAAATTGTTTTGGTTCCTTCGTAGCTCAATTTGCATTCTGTCTGGATAAAAAATCTGGATTCAAGCCCGATCTAGGATTTGAAAAACCTTCCTATGGGGGTTTTCAACTAAAAGTGAGCTAATTTCATATCGAGATATCAGCGTTTTTTCTCCTGGAAACTCACTTTTTTTTTTCATCACGCAAAACAGACAATTCAAAATATGTGCAAATAACAGATAGCAATACATTGTCCTCCTTATGCATTATTCAAGATGAGTTAACCTTTTATTTTTTTTTCTAAATTGTATTATTTCATATATTCCGTTCTTATTATACTAATATAGTCTGTTTTAAACTTGACCCACATTGTGTTATGTTACAGAATTTATTTCATTAAGGGAATAGAAGTTATTTATTACTGTAACTTGGAAACCGAATATTCAATGCCACTATTTCCAAGAGGGCGCTTTATATATTAACAAAGCAAAGCAAGCTACATCAGCTCGCTGTTATTTATTAGGCTAATATTTACTGACGTCATATAAAGATGCAGTTGCTGTGAAATAGTTCTGTTGCTATTTTATGATTTCCTAAGTAAATATTGAATACTTTCCAAATATTTTGCTATATGACGTTTCTAATATAGATTATTTTGTGAATTTATGTGTAACGTCCAGAATTCATAAAAGATGGCGGTCACAAATACCGGAAATCGACAATAGATGAAATGAGATTTGCTATACTTAGATTTTTTTTTTTTTTTTTTTTTTGCTGTACTAATTACGTAATACGAATTTGTCGATCACAATGTTAATTAAAGAATACAAAACAACTTTAAAGTATGGAGTAGAGAACATCGTAGCTATGTTGATCTAAAGCAGTGTTTCCCAAACTGTGGTTCGCGAACCCCCGGGGGTCCGCGAGTAATTGAAAGGGGGTTCGCGGGATAGTTTATTTTCATTAAACTTTATCTTATCATGTTGCTCACAACACCTGTTGTTCATGAACCTGGCCTAATTGATATGTTCATATTCTTCCGATGTCTCCATTTATAACAGTATTGCATTGTCATAAATAACATATTTAGTGTTGTAAAATTGTAATTTATTACTTCATCTTTATGATATGTAAAATATAAAAAATTTCCATTTTGGATTTTATGGGGGCAGCGGTGAATTAACATTCGCTACAGGGGATCCGCGACATCAAAAAGGTTGGGAAAACACTGATCTAAAGGTATACGTTGTAGCTTAGATATAAGTAATCGATTTTCTTTACCAAAAGTATGTAATCCCCGTTCTTGGAAATTAATCTTACCATGTATACATCTTGCACATATGCTGTGTTTTCATCATGCTCAGCAGTCGCTGATCAATAATACATAACTTTGGACGCACCAAAAGACCTAAAAACACAAGTAAATGTTATTATCTATTGATTGAAGCATTACTTGTACTTCCAGCCAGAAAGCATTTTCTTTCTGGAAATAATAATAATAATAATATCTATTATTATTTTCAATAAGATCGTAATAAAGTAGTGAAATAGTCCATGCAGGAATTTACGATATTTAATGTCATTTATACATTCAATTAATGAAAAAAAACTCTTAAAATTATTTCGAACTGTAAATTTCTACTTAGTTTATAAAGTTTAGTTAAAAGAAAAGGACTGCTTGCTGACTTCACTCTTCAACTGACACTCGACTCCTTTACGTCATACGTTTTGCTACAAACAACAATTATAAATTCAATATTACCGATTTTACCAATTCATCAAATCCTATGTTACAATCATAAAAAAACTTGCCTCTACTTAAAACTGAATCTTATTAAATTATGAGTCAATATATATCATTTTATCGTTATTTTTAGTCATTTCCATGCATAGTTGTATGAAACATCTCTCAGAAAGTTTATTTATTTATTTAAATTCTCAAAAGTATTTAATTGTTTTTTTTTTCGTAAAGACCACTGTGCTTTATTTGTACTTTTAAAGTATAAAAATATTTCTTAAAATAATACACACCTTCATTTAATATACTTAAAGCTTTAATAACAAACCTTTAGACAGTGTACCATTCTCATTTTTTCCCATGCAGACAGTTTTAATTAATAAAGCAATAATGAAACCAATGTACACATAAATTTAGGAGAGAAAAGTTTTCATGTTAACAATTGAAAATTACTGGTTCGCTATATCCGACATCACCAGGAACGAGGGTAATACTTTCTGTTCTTAGGTTTAACCCATTACCTGCTGGAGTTGGGAAATTGAAGGTGGGGAAAAATGAGTTCTATGCCGGGAGTTTTCTATCTGTGAAATACGTATGTTCACAGGCGAGTTTGCCTGCTAATAAATCTAACCGACTCCTGAGACGAGCTAACTTGTGTACCCTTAATTGAAAATGTTTAATAAAGTTTCTTCCATTGCGGACGGAATTTGAACGTAGGTTCTTTTTTCCCCCTTCAGATAAGTGACGTATGTAGGAACTATTTGGTCAGGAGATGTCAGAAATTGTTGAGTATACCTAATGATTCGACATGTAATCCTGTTGCATCTTTTATAAAACAATTGGTATCAATAATCATTCTTCGCTAGCAGGAAAATTAAAAGAATAGGACAAGAAAACTTTTTAAAAATATTTACTGATATTTTTATGTCATAGTGTTGTAATGTCTGGGAATAAGAATAGCAAATTAAGTACTGTATATAACACAGTTTATTAAGCATAAATTTATTGTACAGGTATATAAAAATAATTAAAATGTATATGACAATTTTAATACAAAATTTACATAATAAATATGTCAACAATAAGATAGTGAAAAATGTAAATTTCATTCAATAATTAAGCGTATTTGCGTACTAGGTAAACGTGTGAAAAATTGCTGAATATTAGATATTTCTGAATGTACCGCATTCGAATGTCACACATCACTATATTTCTCTTAATAAAGGTGCCAGTACTCCGTACGCATGCTGTATAACACTGTGACATAGTATTGGTCGTTTCATTAATAACAGTTTAGTTATTCTCTTTACAAATAAAGACTGATTGATTATAAATCAATTAAAAAATCATATGTTTAAAATCTTCATAGAAATGAAAGCACGAGATCTTTGGTCATCAGAACAAATGAAACGTGTTTCTTTCTATTAATTTATTTTCAGGTGCGTTTCACAAAATTCTCCACGCCAATTACATTCTTTTTTGCCTGTCCTATATCCACCTAATAAAAATAATCATCAGTATTTACAGGCTTTTAAGGCCCATCCCCTGCCAAGACTGGCTTTCGCAACTATAATTTTGATGTAAGGTGGATTTTATGCCAAAATATAGATTTTTGTGTCTATGCTGTATATTCTTCTGGTCACAGGGCGTAAAACCTAATTTCTAGGAAGTAAAGAACCATCCACCCCCGTATGAGACCGGCTAATTAACCTTCAGCTTTCATTCCGATTAAGGAAGGGCTTTGTCAAAAACCGATTGATCTGCGGAGGATCTCCGAATGTATGAAGTAGCTAATTTTATCTGAACGTAATTTGGATAAAATTTATTTGAAATGTCTACTAAAATTGTTCGAGTAATTTTGGTTTAAACTGGACTATTTAACGCCCCGAATTGGTCAAAATGAGTTTAAGAATTTTCAGGATAATGATGCTCTTAAAATCTCAATGAATTTTAGTCTTTATTCAAATTTCTCCGTTAGTTTGATTTAACATTGGACTGTATGTCGGCTATAAATGGATTTAGGTTCATTTGACGATTGATGAACGAAACTCTTGAACGACGTCACTGTTGTAAAATATTCTTGAACTCTGTATAATCATCGTTATACAAAGATTAAATACACGCGTCGAGGAATTGTTTTCGCAAATTTTGGAGTGATAACTTATGTTCCAGTTAGCGAAATATTTGATAACAGTTACAAAAAGAAAATCTCGTAGTTATCAACACCATTTGGCGATTTTATTTCACAGGGGCAATGATGAAATGAACTCCGTGGCACGAATGCGAATAAATGTCTGCATTAAGCTTAAGAAATCACTCATGAAATGTTTTTAGATAATTAAAAAGACAAACAGAAATGTCACCATAGTATTAAAAGAACGTTCTTCCACATCTCAAAACATAGCCAATGATGAAACCTTGGAAGTCAATGACATCTGTGAAGCAATATGATCATTGAATATTTAATATGGAAGCCGCCAGGTCATTATCACCGACGGATTTAAGTGTGCATAGTACCTTGCCGAAAGAGAAATCGTGGAAATGTGTTAGAATTTCATTGCCAGCATTTATCTTTACCACTAGACCATTTTCCCTGTGACTTGACTTAAGGTTCTCAAAAGTTAATTTTCATCGTATAGGACAACGACTATTATCAATGAAATTATGTTATCTGATGATGCTATTTTGGTTTTATGGAATATACTCATCAATATTTTTGGAGAAGAGCAGCGAAATTGATAGCCAAAATTGATTCAAAAATAAATAAATAAATAAAAATATGCATTGGTGAGCGGTTGATGACGTTGTGTATTTGATGGTACGGTGCCTTCGTGTCCTCGACGCGTGTATCTAATATTTGTATAACGCTGATATACAGAGGTTCAAGAATATTATTTTACAACAGCATTCTTATAACAGTGATGTCCAGTGGCGAATTCTCCATGCTTGCTGGGCAAGCTCATTAATTGAGAAAGAAGTACTATTTATTTGTTAACAAATGCATGCATTTATAAGCATTCCATTTAGACTTTAATTTTTATAGCGAGAAGACGTCTTAAGCTTGCGTGGCAATAATTGAGCTTTGAGTTGTGTATCGAAGGCCGATGCTTGCTCGTCTAGTTAAAACCACCTTGGCTTGCTCGGTTGTATGAGCTTACAGGTCCTCGCAGCAGCACTGTGATTTCATGCGCGCGCATAGCCATTTCACGTTATCTCACCCTGTTGCTTAAACACAGGCCATATGCAGTCAGCGTAGCTCTAGCCAGTGAGCTTCAGCAGCCTTTACAAGTGTGCGTGTTGATTGGGAAAATTAAGTTACAACCAACTTTTTATGACGATGTTATTGACCAGTTCATAAAGAAGAACCGTATGGTAGAATTTGTATTCAAATAGCTAAATTGAAAAATATAGAATATCATTTGTAAAATAAATGTTATATTTGTATGATTAAATGTACATAAATTTCTAAATTATATAGTTTTAAATGGTCAGTACAGGTAACCCTCGTATAACGCGGTTTCAATATAACGCGGTCTACAAATTGTAGTAACCCTTGTTCAACGCGGTACTTATACAACGCGGTTTTGACAAAAACACAGTCTAGAAATTGTAGTACCCTTTATCTTTTCATATATGTTTCACCGCGCGACTTAAAAATCAAATTTTATCTTCGTTAAATTTGTGTTTGCCCAGGTAGTTATAAGTAGCGAATTTATATTAGGGGAAACACCCTTTAGCACGCATGTACGTCAATTGTATACCTTATAAAGTGTTTATTGTTGAAAATTGTCTTCGTTTTCTGCCAGGAAAGCTCATTAAAAGTCATGTGTCTCAAGCTGGGCACTTTATTTTCTGGTGAGTTCATACATAATTAATATGTAATGCTTTTTTATGTAAAAAATTATTTTTATAGTAATGGCCACAAATTGCATTGAAAGGGGAAAAAATGAATATTTAAAAGAAAATTCATCTCGAAGAAAAAAAATTAAAATCATGGATCGGTTGAAAAATGAAGAAAAACCAGTTGTTGTAAGGACTTTGAATTTAAATGAATCAAGAATTCAAACAATCAAACACAATGAACATAAAATCCGAGAAAGTGTTTATTGCTGGGTCAACGGTGAGTGCAAAGCTCGTTGCTCGTGTACGCAATTTTCTAAGAGAAAAATGAAGAAATTTGTAATGATTTGGAAAGAAGATGCGCTCAAAAGAAAATTCCTTTGGATGGAAATCTTATTAAACAAAAAACTCTCAAAGTTTATAAACATTTATAATGCAGACCAGGTGTTCAATGCTGATGAATCCGGGTTATATTGGAAAAATATGCCAAAACGCACCTATATTTCGAAAAATGAAAGATCAGCTCCTGGATTCAAAGTTTCCAAAGACAGAATTACTGTACTGTTTTGTAGTAATGCATCAGGTGATTACATGACAAAACTAATGTTTATTAACCGATCCTCAAATCCTCGTGCTATGAAAGATTAAAATATGCACTTATTTTTATTTTGCCTAAAACATTTTTGCATTACGGGCAATTTGTAATTTTTATAACTTTAAACTATGTATTTGTGTCATAGTTGATATGTTTTCTTAACTTACATGAATTACTTAAATTAAATAAAAAGATATTTTCGTTGGATATGCCATTGTTGTTTATATAATTTTTTTTAAACCGATTTCGGAACATAACCCTACTTTTTGTATGTGATCTGAGTCTCGCATAACGCGATTTATATAACGCGGCATTTCTATGGAACCTAACATCCGCGTTATACGAGGGTTACCCGTAATTGATTATTCCGATAAACAGATTTCAATCACACCTCTTACTCCCTGAATGATAACAAGAGCAAGCGTGAATTTCAAGACCAGCATTCGTCCCTGGTGACGTCGTTCAAGAGTTTCGTTCATCAATCGTCAAATGAACCTAAATCCATTTATAGCTCACATACAGTCCAATGTTAAACCAAACTACCGGAAAAATTTGAATAAAGACTAAAATTCATTAAGCATTAAGTAGCGAATGGAAGTACGAGTAATGCATGGAAGAATGAACGTCGGCAGATATATAACACTATCCTAACTTACTGTGCACACTATATGTTTACAGGCTTTCGTGAGTGGGATTTACATTAAAAACAAATGTGCGATAGAACAAAATACTAATATTATACATCCTCAGTTCCTATATATTTTGAATACTTTTAATATTATATAATATATAGAATAGATGCGTCAAATGCTTTCACACAATCTATGTAAACTAAAGATTTTTTTTATTGGCTGATATTAGCTGCACATGGAATTCTGTTCTCTCTTTTTGTGAAAGAGTTGTAGGTTTCTTTTTAGTGAAATATTAGTAGGTTTGGTTTGCTTTTAAGTGCAGATAAAGTAATTAACGCCATGAGGCTACTATGTTATGTCTTTCGACTAGGCCTTATTTTCTGACCAGTTTTACTTCTGGAAGTAAAATCCCCGTCATCCCCATCTGAAACCAGTTAGATCGCCTTTAACTGAAAAGGCTCTTGTAAATGTTATTCGCGTCCTTGACAGAATTCAAATTCAAATCTTTCACCAAAGAGTAAATATCGCGAATGCAGTACGGAGGCGCTAAGCAAAGTTTCTACGTGACTGACAGAAGTCTAATAGGTTTTAAATTCTTTACATGCAGTTTATCTCACATCGATCTTTTTTATTTCATCTTTGTTCCTTTTTTTTTGTCTTCCCTTTAAAAAAAAAAAAAAAGTCTGTGTGGTATAAGGAGAAGAACAACGTCTTTCGTTGGAAAGACGACCTAAGTTCGAAATTCATATCAACGATGAGGAACGTTTTCTATATTATATAGAAAGCCAAGTAGATACAGAAGTGACAGATTTTTTTAAGACTGAAAATGGGAAGGTAATTTCTTATAACTCACATTTCCTGCCTTAATTCTACTTTAATTCTAACTTTCTTCTATTCGCTTTAAAATGATCAGGTAACTTTTTTGTAGCCAACTCAATTCGGTTTATTTCCTCTTTAATTTTTAATTATTTGTTCCATGATTCCTTTTTGATTGTTCACCCTGATTAATATTTCCCACATTACCCGTAAAATGCTTTGCTTTAAAAGTGCAAAGATACTTTATAACAAAACTTGGGTCTTTTTTGTGCCACAGTAACAATTGTTATGAACATTGTATTTCTTCTGGAAACTGCTGATCGTTAAATTTCAATCTAGAAGTTCATTCGGCTTTAATTCGTACCGAACACTTTACTATATGTTCATAGATAGTTCCTCATCTTTGTGATCATAGATGATTCCCTCGTCTGATTTGTGCTATTATTGTTCATCTTTTTTTATCTTTTAATAACTAAAATCTGCCTACATGTTCATTATGAGAGAATAATTACTAACAGTTTTGTCATGTTATAATATAGCTACGTCTAAAGCTCACTTATCCCTGTGCTGCATTGAAAGTTCTGTACGTATGCATTCCGTAAGTTATATTTATTTAGAAATGCGACGGTTGGAAACTACAGTGTGCCATTAGCCTTCTTCTTCTCCCACAATTCGCACTTTCAGCCTATGAATCTGATAAGTACCGCACATGTTTTTTTTTGAGCAAAATCTTAATTTCATCTTCTAAAATGCTTGCATAAAGAAGATGCAAAACACTTTCGGAGTAGGGCGCATCCTGAAAAAAATCCCGATTTCGTTCTGTTGATAATGATAATGGCCTAGGAAATTTCTACAAGCGTTTCATTGTTGTACGTGATTTTTAACTTTATCATGCAACCCTACAAATAGATTGCAATGTGCATATTGATGTCTTTTTCATGCCTCAGTTGAGCTTATTAGCTTTTAAGTCACACACTTTTTACGTCGCTAAAACCTAAATGGAAGACTCAAATAGAGATGATTCTCCATCTTATCAGTCAGATGTGTACTTACTTCGACGAAAATAGTGTTTGATATCCCTAATGATATTTAACTGCATAAAACTAGTTTGGAAATACGACGGTTGGAAACTACAGTGTGCCATTAGCTTTCTTCTTCTTCTCCCACAATCAATTCTCACTTTCGGCCTGTGAATCTGATAAGTACCGCACATGTTTTTTTGAGCAAAATCTTAATTTCATCTTCTGAAATGCTTGCATAAAGAAGATGCGAAACACTTTGGGGGTAGGGCGCAGGCTTAGCAACGAGTATGGAAATGATTCTTATATTATGATTCATTCAATATCACCGCAGTTGAACTTGGAGCCATTTTTTGGCTTATACTGTAGACAGTTTATTGTCATTTGGTACAGAATTTTGTAACATTTAATCGTTCTACCATGAAAGTTGTCTGATTTAAATCAAAATTGAAATAACTCACAAAGTCCCTTCAGCCAGAGAGGAATTGTTTTATTCTTACGAATCGAAACGATTCTAAGAGCGCTTTTCCCCACCCCCCTTCTGCTTCTTCATAATAAATATAACTTCCCTTTCAGATTGAAAGGAAAGTTATATTTAGCCTCTTTTCAATGCAAAACTATCTTGTTTTTCTGTACGACTCTACCAAAATTTGATATTTAGGATCTCCACTAAAATTTGTTGAGTCGTGTCAATTTTGGATTTAATCTAACAGTTTTTAGTAGCAAAAGCGATCTCAAACGACAATAATAAAACTGCATACAATACATAAACCAAAACTGCTCTAAAGTTCAGTTGCTGTGAAATGCATGGCATTCACGGTATGTGAATGCTATTGCGGTACGCATCTCTTTTTTGATGTTTCACATAATTTACTTACTTACCTGTTTTTTTAAGGAATGATTTTAAGATTTTAAGTAACGGTTTCAAATGAATAAATTTTAATAATTATACATATATAGTAAGTAGATGGTTTTATCAGTTTTGTGGCAGGATCACGAGTATGTTTTTAAGGAAAGTATGTTATTTTCTAAGCACAGCAGAGCGGAGGTTTTCAGTCTTTTCAAACGGAGCTTCCCTTGAAAGTTGTTTTACGTATACCCACGTTTATGATTTTATAACTACAGCTTATTTTCTGATAAAGGAACCTCACAGATCGTTTTTCTTACCTGTTCTTCCAATAAACCACACACACGCTGAAAGTTATGAAAAATCATATTTTGAATGGAAATCGATTTTCTTTAAAAATTTAAAACATTTAAAAATATTAGTTTCAAATTTTCATTTTTAGTTCTTAAATGTTTAATTCTAATTTTTAAAATTAAGAATTCAATTAATTTTAATTAAAATTATTTTTTGAAAAATTAAAAATTTAAAAATGAACTTTTTAAACTTTTATCTTTTAATTTTTTTTCCATATAGATATATAGATCTATATATGTTTAGTAGTCTCTGTATTGCTGATGGTGAAATGGGAAATTGGCAACAGGAGGTCCCATCACAAATTCATAGCATGCGAGAAATGTGATCACATTTTTTAACAACTTCTTTGCTTGCTTGCATATCACTAAAAACCCTCTGTCCCATAAACTTTGGTAGTTTGTATGGAAGTAATTTACTTCTCTGTTGTAGAGCGATATCCAGAAATAGCGTTCTTATTTCCGGATATCGGTAAAGTGTGTGGAATAAAGTAATCTAATATCATCTTGAACTATTCATCAGTTCAAGATGCGGTAGTCGATCTTGATGAACTTCATCTATATAAATTTAATGTATCGAATCCACAGTTGTTGCCAACGCGGACAGCGACAGATGACAATCAGTTGCGTTCTTTAAAAAAAATCATTAAATAGAAGATCGCTGAAGTTGTTTTAACGGTTTAATCCGAGCTGATGTGAAGTGCTTACTGCTAGTGCAGCATATATTGATCTAATAAGGATACTTAATATAACTTAGTTGTATGCATATGAAAGAGGATCCTTCTCCCTGATCGCTAATGCTCGTATACACCATATACCGCATGCAATGATGTCGGCTTGAGCAGCCATTATTGATGATACCGTCTTGATCTTTGCACAGCGTGAATGCAAAACAGCTGTTATGTTGTAAATTTTGTCGACAATTTCTGACAATTTATACTTTTTCCAGTGTCGTCGCCAATACTCCCGTTTTTTTTTTTTTTTTTTTTTTTAAATATATATCACGGCGTTCATTAAATGACCTAAATGAATAATATCTTAGCAGAATTGTCGTAAATGCAGATGGGCGGATGATCACTTTCAAACTGTATACATTATGACAGAAATCTGTATTATGGCTTACTATTTAGTATGAATCTCGATCCTGTTTTATTTTTCTCTAAATATTTGTTTTTGAAATGATTGTTCAAATCATTTCTACTCGAGATTATACTGAAATATGTAGTTGTAAGGCTGATTTTCATTGGCATAAACTCTCCTACTTTTAACTAATTTCCACTGTAGGATAAGTTAGTCAACTCAAATCCATTCGAAGTCATCTCGTACGATCCGTCTAACATACGGAAGTCTAACAGCCTGAAAATTTAACATAATTGGATATGTGTGTGTGTGTGTGTGTACTTTGAAATTCCTCGCTAGCAATGTAGAACTTGATAAATATTCTCACATTTTTTGTAATTAACTTCTCTTCCAGAATCTTTTTGATCGTATTCTTCTTTGTAAAGTTTAAATTGATGAGTTTTTCTAATAGAAAAAAATAAATAAATAAAATAATAATTCAGTTATCGATAGATATTCATTCCACGAGAAATTAATTTCGGCACACTGAGAGTAGTGCCAGCATTGATATATCCAAATATTTTAACATAAAAGTTTCGGTTAGTCTCCAGAGATTCGCGTAAGATTTTAATTCATTTGCCAGGACTTAAGTAGCTACCCCCTGGTCAGATGTGATGGTTCGCTGTTCATTATACCACTATCGATTTGCTGGTCGATTTCGAATCGCAGCCCAAAACGAAATGCGTCCTTTTGTTATTGGTAAGAGCAACAAAAACGAATTACAAATATCGTACGTGAAGAGAATACAAATGACGGAAGACGTGCGCTTGCAAGACACCGTTAATTTTTCTTTTCAAATACAAAGAGGAACTGCGATTCGGGCAGTTGGAGCCTATTCGCATTCGTCTGCTCGCTGTTTCCCCAAGTTACTTGATAGATGGCGGAACAGACCTTGAAAGGCTGGTCTCTAAAAGATTAATTGAGACTTACCTTATGGTGCCTTGTGAATTACATACACGTGTGCTCATAGCATCATATTTGTACGGTGTGAATAACTCCATGAAACAGAAGACAGTTTATTTTTAGAACACCTGTTTGACATGAAATACGGAAAATCTTAAAGATACTGCACATTGATGTAGAAAAGCTAAGGTAAAATTTAAAAAAAAAACTTAGTTTCTCTGGATTATTTCATAAATGTCTATATTAGCGTTTTACCCTATCATTTCTAAAATAAAAAGACCGTAATTTACGAAAAATTCTTATTTTGTAAATCTGATGACTCATATCACATAATTAAATTATAACTTGTATTTATCGGTAACTAATAAGTTAACCAATAGAATTTGCTTCATTTCTGTATTTGAAATAACTATCGTATGTTCCAAGGATTAACCTTTCTGCACATGTAAGCGAACATTCGGCTTCATAAGTACAACAAAAGTAACTATTAGCTGTTAGGAGGTAACATTTAAGAAAATAAGTCCTTGGTAAAAATTATTATGTAAAGAGTGCCTTAAATGCACAAATAATTAGTTTTACACTTTTATTTAGTACTAAAATTAAGAGATGCAACAGTTTCGAAGTAAATTTAACAAACAAATACGTTTATAAGTCCGCGCGGTTAGCCGAGTGGCTATGCGTTTCGCATAGCCACTCGGTTCCTGGGTTCGATTCCCGTTGCTGACGTCTGGAGCTTGAGGATCTTTCTCAGGCATAGCCAAGTTAGCCGGTCTTGGGCATGGACAGCAGGGTTTTTCTCCCCAGTTTATCTGGGGGGTTTTCCTCCCGCACACCGGGAGGCATAGGGCTAGCCACCTTACCCTCGGGACGGGTACGGCTTATAAGGGCTAAGGATAGCCCCGTAACAGGCCACTAGGCTTAATACGTGAATGGAAAAAGAAGAAGAAATACATTTATATCTCCTCCTCTCCCCCCCCTTGCATGTTAAGTCTCAATGGCCTGTCACCGAAAAGTAACTTGGCTTCTTTGAAACGTAATTAATGCTCTTGATAACGCAGTTAATCCTTATTATTATTATTGGCTGTCAGTTGCGTGGGGTTTTCTTGCTAGTCTGCCTGCTTTTGCGAGTTGTAAAACTTTTTCATCTCCATGTGAGGCCAGCTAACTCATCATCTGTTTCAAAGCCCTAATAAAGGTTCTTCGCGTCCTGGACGGAATTCGAACTTGGTTTTTCCAATCAAAAGACATTGAGACATTGTTAAAACGGAGTGAAGTACGGAGGCGGCTGTTATAGCTTTAGATCAGTGGTCGATATCGATCCCCAGGAGTCGATATAACATTGTTAGGGGTCGATTGAAAATATAAGACATCATTGTACGGGTAATGTTTAATTCGGTTAACTTGGATTACCTCCATCCTGAATGACAACGCAATTAAGAGTGAATCGTAGGAACAGTGACATGGATAAGACCTGTAAGATGGAGCAAGGTCATGAAAATAGTTACGGAGGACAATCAAGTAGGCCAAAATGACGTATTTACCAATAAACGGATGTAGTAGTTCCCGCCCGGCCGGCGCAGCAGGAGCGAGATAGCAACACGTGCGCAGTTGCTTATTTACTTATACTTACACGTATTCGATCCCAGTCTCATTTTTGCCATCGACATACAAGTGAGCGTTAATGTTCTAAAATTCATCAACATGCATATTATAATTCAATTGTTATTCATTCACGAACTAAACTTCTCTATGTTGAAGAATTGAGAAGGGCTGGTAGTAATACCAGTAGTTTATTAATACCAGCATATTAATATCACTAGTAATATCAGTGATATCACTAGTGATAGTGATGGTAGTAGCAATAGTAATATAATAATATATACTATATTATACATACAATAAACACTGTAACTATAAAATAAACAATCTAAAAACTCACATAAGCGTCTTTTTCGCTTGTCCTATTATAATTACGTAATAGTAAAATAGAGAGGGTCGATAAAACATCAAGAAACTCTTGAAGGGGTCGACGGTCAAAGAAGTTTGGCGACCCCTGCTTTAGATAGATACTAAAATAAGAGCCTTCCGTAACTCAGTGTATATAGACGAGACCTTTGGTAGGAAAGACCCGGGTTCCGATCCCGTCTATTACGTGAGCAATCTTTATGACGTCTTTTCATACATAGCTTGTCTCATATGGAGGCGGAAAATTTTTTTCTCCTCGAAACTCGGGTTTTTCATCCCTCAAAACAAGCAATTTTTTTTTTTTTTTTTGGAATAGCCCTTATAAAGGTTTCCGCCCTAGACGAGATTCAAACCGTTTTTACAGCTTTGTGTGTGTGTGTGTGTGTGTGTGTGTGTGTGTGTGTGTGTGTGTGTGTGTGTGTGTGTGTGTGTGTGTGTGTGTGTGTGTGTGTGTGTGATTTATTTTTATTATTAGAATTTCCTTTTTTTCCCTGCTTTCTGAAGGTTAGCTGTGGCATTAACTTTGTGAATTCACACACACACACATATACACTATGCGCTGCTTTTTATGCCAGCGATAAATATGTTAAACGAAGATGCGATTTATTGCCACTTACTCTCATTAAGCCGTCCTGGTTGGCCGAGTGCTTAGCGAAGAGGCTGCGGGTTCGAATCCCTCCTAAGCATGGGTGTTTGTGATTGTCTTTCACCTTCATACATTCATTCATACAAGTGAATAAACACTCCCCCCCCCCCAAGATGGACTGGATCACCATGGGGTAATAGACCCAACCCTCCCGCAATGGAAGAGGCCTTCGCCCTGTGGTTGGTAGAAAACAGGCTGAATATCATCATCATCATCATCACCACTCTCATTAAAATATATCCACATACTGAAGGACCACATCAGGAAATTTATAAAAGCTATAACGTAGGTCCAAGGCGGATCACACGATCGGGTTTAAATTTAATCCATTACTGTTTTACTGAATTGTGGCTTCGAAAAGTTTTTCTTCGAAGTTCTTCGAAGAATTTATCTTTCCGATCACTTTAGGAATGCAATCGCTCTGATCCAGCTGATTTTTCCCATCTGTCGTTGGCGATGTCACTGAGTTTATTTTTTCGCGTATTTTGGTCAGCCTGTAAAATTTCGCAATCAAACGTGTGTTCTTCTGTGAAAAAAATTTTTGTCCATAGGTCCCGAGAGCCTTTTGTAATAGCGAATATAACGTGAAGGAATGTGAGTACGATATGTGAAATTACACAAATTTAAACATCTGTTCAAATCTGGCACACTGCATTTCTTCCAACGTTTATTATAAAATCTTTTATTTTAAAACTTCTCGTAATGGTTTACGTTTCATTGAGTTATTTTTGAGTCTACTACCGAAAATAATTATGTTGGATGACGTTTAAAGAATGAAATTCATTTCAATGAATTTTATCATCAAAATTTTGATTAGTTCTGTCAGTAAAATCATTAGTTGAAGGCAAAGATAGGTATGGCGGATAAGTGTAATAACTAAATTTTTCATACCCACTCTAGCTTACAATACAAAAATATGGTTCACATTTTGAACCTTATTTTTGTATTGCATAAAACTTATCTTAATTGTAATTTTCTAACGTTTATTTTTCAAAAAAAAAAATGTATTAATTTTTTATTATCTACCCGTTACATTTGTTTTCTACTCAGCAAAGGCTGTCAAAGTTTGTGAGATTGCGATACTCTAAATATTTATTAAATATGGTCGCTTTTATGTAGCCTGCAATTGGTAATAAATACTTTCGAGTTTCAAAGGTTATTCGTGAACGATTAAAAATAACATTTAATTTAATTCAAATATTAAATTATATATCATATTACGCTAAAAGTTTAAATTTAAATTAGACGTCGAAACTGTTATTTCTATAATTTTATCATTGGGGAAATTTTTTTTTTTCATTAATAAATTTGAAACAAAACATTCCTCTCTCTTTCGTGAATATTTTTAATTACACATTCGTCATAATTTGTTTCATTTACTTTCCGTTGTGTCAATGCAAAATGATTATTTTCACATAATCGCAAATCCCTTGCTATTTTTATTCTAAAGGAATACATAGCAAGAAAATGTTATCTGAATTCCACTAAGTGCCAAGCTGAAAGTTCTGCACACATCAGTAAGTGCTTGGAAATTAATTTAGTCGCTAAAAGCCAGTAGAAAGACTAGACCGAGTTATAATTTCGTAGGTTCTCTAGATGATTAAAACCGAGTTAGCCTTTGAGGTAATAACTGTCAGTATTTCGATGTTTTATCAAAGGCTTTAACCCCGTATGAACTGTTAGGCAACTTTTTTTAAGAATTGTCAAACAAGGAACATTTTACATGTACATGTACCATGAACAAAGTTATTTGGAGGGTTGGAGAGATGCTTTCATTAATGATGACATGAAATAATAACTAAAATATGGTTCGAAAGTCTTGTAAAAATGCAAAGCTAAATTCTAAATTAAACAAGACATTTAGTTTGTGCTGAAGCGGAGTAACTATGACTTGGATTGTCAATATTAATCGTAATCATTACAAAACTTTGGTAAAAGTACAGCCTTTTTCATTTGCTTTTTAATTATTAAAATTAATGGTGATGTCTGATCATTTCATCTAAACTTATCGCAGTTGTTTACAAATTATTCAAAAATGTTAGTTTTTATTTTTATTTGCATTTTTATTTTACCTGAAAGCCATTCCTAATTGTTTATGAAACAAAATCGAATCTCACCATCCAGTTTATATGAACTGTTTTTCACTCCTCTTTCAAAATTGCTCTAAAAAAAAGAAGAAGAAAAAAAGAAAGAAAGAAAAAAGAATTAACCCTCAACATATTTATCAGAAGAACCAGATCAGCCTACATGATTTTGTTTGCGAAAAACTGATAATGATCAATCTGTAGTTAAAATTATCACAAGAAACATTCTTTTCCTTTTAATTGTTCTTTATTATTAGCGTAATATTCATAAATGCACCAGCCACACCTCAGTTACAGTGAATGGTCTACGTGGACTCTTACAGTTAGGACTTTGTCTTACAACTCATGCGCCCTCTAGTGATGTGAAATTGATGTAACGAGACATCATAATTAGGGAAATGATATATTATTAAACATGAATAGTGAACATTTCATTAATGTCGAATGATTTTTCACGGTGATGATTAAATAACTTGATCTGGTCCTTATTATGAATTTAGTAATAATTTCTTTCACTACAGTTCACTAATTGAAGATTAAAAAAACCTGTTTTGTATAAAGTGAAAATCAATAGTTACACTCACGTAATAATAAAATGAATTGTTGGCGTTAAAAATAGTCTACATTTTAGGTTGTGAAGTTTACAATTCTTTTTTAAAAATTACAGTGTATAACAAGTAAAAAAAAAAGTATCCGGAAAACTATATTTGATAAAGACCAAATCAAAATGTCATTATGAAATGCTATCAATGGAGTTTATCAGCCAATAAAGAGTGGAATCATGCAAATGAATTCATTCCAACTTAATGAGCCAATTTGATGAGAATGAGCTCCAATGGAATTAGTAAGTTGATTGTAGAGAAAATCAGAATGCAAATCAACCCATGCACTAACTTTGTTTAGTAAGCAAACATGCATACACTCCCATAACTGTGCTTAAGAATTCCCTGAACAACATTTAAAGAATCCTTGTTTAGGATTCACTTTCTAATTTGAACGAAATTTCCTCGTTAAGCCAAATTGCACCCTATTTGAAGTGAACCTTAAGAGTTAAGCTTCGTCACAAACGGGTATCATTCAGACTTTTATCAGGATTCCAAGTTTTTCGTTTTATTAGTGGAATTGTTTTCTTTATTCTTTCCGAATTTTTATATTCGTAAGCACAGCCATATATCTACAACTAATACTTTCCTTTATGATTATACGAATTTATCAGAAAACGAAACTGCACACAGTATTACAATATTTTTTTTTTCAAAATATTTCCGATAGTATAAGTATGTCCCACCAGGGATCGCATAGTACATTTCACAAAAGTTGAAGTGATAATCTTATTTATCGAGAAGTATGTAGGCGTGTGTCATTGTTAACAAAATGAAGTGACTGCAATAGTTTTTTTTTTTTTTTTTGGAACATTTCACCACAAATTCTCCTTGAATGTAACAGTAGAAAACGTGGATTTCTTACATGTAGAAAAATATTTATCAGATATTATTAATCCTGAAAGAAACATTCAGAACAAAAGAGCGAAACTTCTGATTTGACTGTGAATATATTTTTAATTAACAGCAAAGTTTTAGAAATGTGTTGCGTTTTGAGGAGAGAAAAAATACATGACAATTTTAAAAGCTGATGATTTTAAATAACGTACAAAATCATTTTTTCTTATATTTATATGTATAATTCTAGTGATTTTTATGCATAATATCTGGCATAACTTTACAATTTATATGTCAACTTGTAGTTCTGGATATTTGTTCAGTCACTTTATTAGCGTTTCATTTCAAGGATCAAGATTATTAAGAAAACAGTTTCTGTACATTTTTTCCTTGATAGAAAGCTTACAAGTATAGTTGGCAGTCTTCTTGAATATAGCAATGATAAAATTTTATTCTCCTTATATTAGATCTTTAAGATAAAGAGCCTTCAATCTCAAATAATATAAATTGAATATATTATCAAAATCAGCTTGCAAATATGCAGCGCTTAATGTATTGCTTCAGGTGCAATACAGATGGAACTAGACGTGCATACACAATCCGTATATCGTACAGAGTTTATAGAAAAAAGCAAATATCTCGATTTTTAGACTCCAGTAGAGGCGGCGCACCGTGGATTATCAAGTATCTTCAGTAATATCTGATTGAATTTCTTACAAATAAGCGAGAAATAGTTTTATATAGCGTAATACTGCTTTATTAATTGGACTGTACTTTGCTGAGACACCAAATCACGGTAAAATTGCTTGCTTAGTCATGCAGAATTCTGAGGTACGTCTGGTTCTTGTCAGGAACAAAGAAAGCACCTGTTTGAGCCCTCCCCCTTTTTTTTTGACCGAGTTGGTCGACTACTTACATATTTTCATAATATGTTGATGGCCCACTGCTGTGGAGTTTATTTTACTAAATGTTTATATTCTCTTAAAGAATTACTTCCCATAATCATAATCTGGTGGTTATTTATATGCTTTTCTTAGCATTTCTAAGATATCTCTTTCGAAATACTTGACTTTGCAGGTTATCCCGACCTTACGCCTTCTTACGAAACATTTATAGGACAAGAGTGTACGCATCGTTGTGTTCAATATCTCTCATGAAGCGAAATCTTAAATAACATAACTGTCGTGGTAGTAGCCTCAGGCAAACAGAGCCATTTTTACAATAACATTTTTTATAAAGCCACAACAGGTGAAAATACGAATAATGACTAGTCAGTATTACACAAAATTATTTAAATCTTTTATTTTGTACTATAATGGTTGCTAGAAACATCAATCCGCACATCCAATGTACCACGACTTGGATCGAAAAAATGCAGCGAAACCAAGATTTCCCTCCATGAATATAAACATTTTTCAAATACAGTAATATTATCATTGTTAATAACAATGCTTAATAAATAATGATTAAAAGTTTAAGAGTATTCACCTTACTGAGAATGAAAATAAGATCCGAATATCCTGGTGTTGCGTTGTAGTCCGAAATCATTCGAAATGCATAAGATAATAACAGATTTGAAAACAAATATTCAATTATCCATTAACTATCCTGTATACTGTTGAATATGGATTTACGACCGAAGCAACTAAGGCTGTCTGTGGACAGCGTGTTTTTATGATGGCTTGCTTGTTTCAGGGTAAAATTTGATAAATCGACCTATTTTGTTCTTAGCAATGGTAATATTATTTAAGAAAATGTTTATATTTTTCTTTAGAGTTATTTGTTGGAGACTTAATAAATAAATCTTGATCTGCGTGCGCGCGTGTGTGTGTAGTGTGTGTACGTGCTTTCTCTCTCTCTCCTGATCTTTGAGGGTGTCATTTCTTGACCAAAAATTTACCTTGCGTGTCGTCCATTGTACATCATAGGTCATCTGTCACATTTTTCTCCGCTAAATGTCGCTTTCTAACAAAGAGCATAAAAGGTGATTTTATTCAAATTAAGTGGATATTGAATCCAACATTATTTCTTAGCCGAATAAGAAACTCAAAGATAGAAAATCTATCTAAGAGTTTCATGCCGAATATAGAAAATTATAAAAGTTCGGCGAGTCCAAGCGAAAGCCAACATGCTGGGGCAACTCGTTGTAAAGGTGGAGTAAGCTCCGATCACTGTCCTTGGTATTTCCCCATAATGTAAAACCCAACTTCTAGGAGATGTATGCTGTTATACATTATGGAAGAAGGTCACTACTACCCAGAACGGTTTCGACCTTTTTTGAGATTTCCTCAGTGAGTAGGTAGACCTAGATGTAAATACTGAGGTTGCAGTAATACAAAGCTTATTTCTTTACTGTACGAGTCGCCAAAAAGTGCACACTAATAAATTACTGAGATAAAGAGCCAATAGACTTCATTTCGGCGAAGTAAATTTATTCAAATAAAGCATAAAGCTTAATTTGAATAAATTTACTTCGCCGAAGTGAAGCCTATTGGCTCTTTATCTCATAAAAGATGATGGTTGAATTTAAATAATGCTCTTTTTAAAAAGCCATACGCTGGTAAATTAGCCTACTCACGATACTAATATATTAGTATTAGTACTATAGATTTATAACCTTTCGTGGTTGGATTCAAATGGGGAAAAAAATTTATATTGCAATAACACAAACCAAGGAATACATCAGAAGAAATTAAGTCTGGATTATACTTCACTATCTTCATTTAAAATATTCATAACCATTGCTCTTGCTTATATGTAAATTAACTATTCCTTTACTGTAACGAAAACAGTTGAAACAATTTATAATGCGACTGCAATAAATAAATGTTAATGATTTAATTACTCGTTCAATGAACGGTTTTTCGACCTAACGACAATTAATAATCAAACAAGTGAAGTTGAAAACATTTGTTATTTGCTATGTATTAATTCACGAAATATATAGCCAATAATAGAAAATGGAGTTTTTAGAATTGCAAGTTGCTAGGAATATGAAGAAACTGCAGCTTAGAAATGGTGGGTAGTGGTTTGAAAGATTCATAGTAAGTTAGGAATTTGCCGTTACAATTCGCATTTAAGGTAAACATTTGCACTGATGAGTTTTGATACTGCTTTTTAGTAATGCATATCCTGTTGGATAGGGGAGAAGGATTTAAGTTAGAAGGTATCTAACTTAAATAACCCGAGGAATCCTTCTAGATATTTAAGATATCTAGAAGGATTCCTCGGGTATTTCTTTGCAAAGCCGCAGAGTTTCCGCCGATGTTATATGGCTTATCGATTTCAATGATACCGATTGCGTTTTGCAACTCCTAAATCATACGCTTCCAGAAATTATAAGTAAATAAATTTTTATATTCTCTATACCTAGAATGCTATAACCGTTGGAGTATATTTGTAGAAAAGTAATGCAGTTATTGTTTTCGAATACTTGTTAGTGCTGTTTCAGGTAAAAAGCATATTGATGCTTTCAACTAGAAAAACAAAAGCATGTGTTAGTTGGGTCAAAAATATTTGCAAGCAAGAAGGTGAGGACTAATGTTTAAAATAGCATAATTTTGACAGAGATTTAACTATGAAATGTTAGAATGCTTCGTCTGGATATTAAATTATTAGGTTAGACAATAGCGATTAACTATTTTCAGTCATGTTAAAATTGAATTGCACAAAGCTTGTATTAATCCGTTCATTACTTTGATGTTAATACGTAATGTACTTCACGTTACAGAATTACATGAAACAGGTTCAAATAATAAATAACTAAAACTCGATGAACGATTAAAAAGTACATTTGACGAAACAACCAGACGTCTTCTCTTTTGACCATCCTGTCAGTGTCACAAATCAAGATTCCGAGAACAGTTAAAAATTGTCCTTTCTAGAAAGGACCTGAAATGCAGTAAGAGTCACAAATACGAATATAAAAATATAGCAACGGCGCTAAAAATGGTACAGAAACAAGTCTTTTTTTTTTTTGAAAAACTCCTGAGTGGTCATAATTACTTGAAAATCAGTTCCCAAGTCCGTGTCGCTCATCCACTTCTGCGACGTCACTTATTTGGGATTCCGGATTGAGTCTCTTGACCACAACTTCTCGCGTGTAGGTCATTCTTATGAACACAGTGGTGAGTCATTTATCCCTGAAATATAAATATTATATTGACTAGATTTGGAATTACACAATGCTACCGACGGATATTGGCTCCAGCATTTCTTTGGGTCGTGTGATTGTAGAATACGGAGTCGGCCTGGATATCGTTGGTCTAGAGTCCTTTACCATATGGCAATCGGTTGTTCTGAAAAGAAAACGATATCCTCGGTCGGTCAAACTGATATTTCTAATCAAAGCGAATATATTTTCTATAGAATTAAATAATGAGAAATATTGCTATATACGGGGTGTTCGGGATAAATTTGACAGTTTCGTAAGGAAAAAGAAAATCTTCTTTGTATCTATTAAATTTAATGAATTGACAAAAAAACATTACAGGCAGAGTTAATTACAATACTATCAACAAGATTTACTCAAAATAACCACCATTAGCATCGATCACAGCTTCAATTCTGCTTCGGAACCTCGAACAAGCTGATGCTACAGTCTCCCTGGGAAGGGCCGTAAAAACTGTTTTAATTTTATCCATTAACTGGGCTTTTGTATTACTGGAAGTGCGATTGGTGTCTTTTTCAACTGCGCCTCATACAAAATAATCCATGGGGTTAAGGTCTGGGGAGTTTGGAGGCCAAACATTTGGACTGGTGAAGTCGTAGAAATTTTCAGACAACCATTTTTGACTTTTCCCAGAGGTGTGGCAAGGGGCCGAATCCTGCTGCCATACATACGGCCTACCATTGGCTACCCTTGTTATCCAGGGCTTGACTACAGTTAGCAACTCCACGAACAAAGCCCGAATTCCAATGCCAGGGTTCTTCAACACCTGTTCCTGCAGATTTGCGAGGAATTCTGCTGTACGAACGCAATCAGATCGTCTGCTAGGGATCTTTCTTCTTGCTACATCCTCGTAGTCACCATTGCAAGTCTCTAGTTCATGCCTGATTGTTTTTACTGTATTCAGGGAGCATTGGGCAGCAGTCGTAATATCCTTATTTTGATGGCGGGCACGAATCATCATGATACAAGTTATTCTCTTCCATGATTCAGGTGGGTTCCAGCTATCCATCCTTTCTGACATCTTGTATATGAATGAAGAAGGGTCCAAACTTTTAAATGAAGAGAAGTGTGTGTTAATACATGTAACTTACGGAAAAATATAATTAATTATAAATATGTCAAATTTATCCCGAACACCCTGTATAACAAAGCGATTTATATGAAAATAAATGAAGTCTGCCGATCATGCCAAAATGATAAAATCAAAACAATCATTCCAAAAAGATAAAATAAGCCATATGGAGACGTAACCGGCGAGAAGAAAATGCACAACAGATTTTACTTTCACGAGGTTAGTTAGCATAGCATATGGAAGTTTGTGATTATCTTGTGGCAGATGAATATAATCTCCCAGTCGGAGAACAACTTACAGCTTATCGAAGGCCTGTGAGTAGTTCCAGTTTAAAGCAGAGGTTCCGGATGACGTAAAAATAAATAAAAATATTTTAAAAATTTTAAGAAATCTTTAAGCTCTGCATGGTACAAATGTTTTATTTTTACCTATAAAACATTTATACCATTTATAGCAACCTTTCTTGGGTATGAGTGACAAAGAAAAAAGCCATTCTGTCCTTGATATTTCAGATAATTGTGCTAATTTAAGAATGGATGGTACACTGTCATCTTTAATAGAAATGAAATTTGGAAACACTGCTAGAGATGTACTCCCAACTTGATTATATAATAAAATTAGTATATCTAGAAGAGTGCGTAAAAGTCATTATCACTAATATACTTCATTAAAAATTAAATAAGTCAGTTATTCTTAGATGCACCTACACATTCATTCAAGGAATCAATCCCTAAATTAGCAAATCTCCCTTGAGTAGCCTCTGCAAGGTCTGTTATTTGGTGCCAAAATGATTTCAAATTAGCAACTTCTCCCTGAAGTGGCCTCTATAAGGTCTGACATGTCTGTTATTTGGTGCTTTACAAAGTCTTATTGACCGCCAAATAAAAAAAATATATCCAGGTAGACCTTATAGAGGCCACTTCAGGGAGAAGTTGCTAATTTTAGAGATTGATTCCGTGGATGATTCTAAGCAAATAATTTTAGATCAACATGGGTCCGATTCTGGAATTGCTGAAAGATAGTCATTCCAGCAATTTGGCCAATTACTACGGCTGCCTGACAGTGGACGTATCATGGTTTAGTTACGTAGTCTAGCTCTCACAAAAGTTAGTAAAGCTTGTTAACTATGTCTCGCTGTTATGGGGTTGATTGTGATTTGAGTGTGCATTTCACTGAAAAGACACCGACTTAGGTTTTCAGAAATGACGTACGCAGAAATCCACTTCATTTAGGTATTCTTCCGAAACAATATAGCCAGAGTTGCTGTTGAGGAATTACTGAAGCCGATTTCTCGAACTTAGTGTCCCTAATCAACAACTGAATAATGAAAGAACAAGCAGTATCTCTCTGTGTGTGTGTGTGTGTGTGTGTGTGTGTGTGTGTGTGTGTGTGTGTGTGTGTGTGTGTGTGTGTGTGTGTGTGTGTGTGTGTGTGTGTCCACGTAGGCATATTTTGAGCGAACTATATTAATATTCATTTCTTAAAATTATCAATTTTCCTGCTTGACGGGTTTTTAGATATTAAAACGTCTTGTAGCTTAAATTCTAAAGAAATGTTTAAAACGGTAACCCAAGTTTTTCTTAATATCTGTTAGCAATCGATATTCAATAGAAATTAATGTGATTCTGCTGAATACATTATATTTATTTATATATTTAGGACTATATTTAGTCATTATTTTAGTGCTTTGCGATATTGGAATTGTTGTATATCTATGCTGATAAGTGCACTGAGTGGCGATTGATTGGTGACGTAGCCTTTTCTCGATGTTTTCTGGTAGACTGAACGTGAGCTTGAACAAGCGCTCGGAGCTCGCTCGTATTCTTTTTATTTTTTCTACCAGCTGTGATGAGGGCCGCTAGGCGTGAGACCATACTCAAAGGACCGACTTGGTTATCATTACCTCTGGCTGAGGAA
The DNA here is from genome assembly GCF_054136105.1 of Typopeltis vanoorti. Classification (NCBI taxonomy): domain Eukaryota; kingdom Metazoa; phylum Arthropoda; class Arachnida; order Uropygi; family Thelyphonidae; genus Typopeltis; species Typopeltis vanoorti. The sequence goes on from NC_143554.1 coordinate 84,951,600, forward strand.
GCTGTTTGATTGTCTTTCTTGTAAAGGTAAGTTTGACTGAAATAGGTCTATAGAGCACTTAAGTTCGCTTCGGTGATGTACAGTGAAAGAAGAAAAGTATGAAATTGCATGCTTCTTTCAGCTAATTCTTTGAAATTTCGACTTACTTATTAGGTGGTGTACGGAATTTAAACTTTTTATTAATGAGATGCTGCACTGCTTTTAATGTGTAGTGTATTTTGCCAGTTGCTTTTCTGGATTGGCAGATGACTTGTCTTGCCGGTCTAGTATGGCGGTAGCGGGGATTTTTCTCCAGGAAACTCGATTTTTAATCACAAAAATATGCAAACCAGATAGAGGAGCATAAACAATTAACAACAGCACACTAGCCTCATAGCTTTAGTTCCTTCTGCTGTAATTTCAACATAGGAAAAAAATCATCTCTTTGTAGTTCTCCATGAAGCTGTACAAATATCACACAAATTAGAGTGATGCACCAAAAAAAATTCTCTAAATGCTTGATGCTTTCCAAAAACATGGCACCCCAGTTAATAAATGCGCTTCTTTCTGAAACAGAAATAAAACAGATTTCTGTTTCATGCCTTAACTACATTTACTACAGTATTTTCATGGGGCCGTTTTACTGAACTGGACACCGTCATTCCTTCTTCAAATATCTTTTAAGCTTGGAAAAACAAAAACAAGTGGAAGATCCATACATAGACACAGGAATGAAACCACACACCGCGCTAACTTCGTGTGTTCTTCTTTCATTTATCTACCTCTTTTCTTTGGAATAGCCTTCCTCACAATTATTATTATTATTATTATTATTATTATTATTATTATTATTATTATAGGGACTGTAACCTCCAGCCATTCACGAAACATTATCATCAGTGCTGAGATCGCCTGTGGAGGGAGGGGGAAATTAATATTCTAAAAACAATATTTAAAAAAACATTTAATACGCTGTCCGAGGAAAAGTAATATCTCTACGACATTTTAAAGCGTTTCTAAAGTACAATAGATACTGATCCCTTGTTCTTTCACAGTAGCTTTAGAAAATACTTTTAGAAGTCTCTATTTTCTATTGGAACAAAATAGAAATAAATATGGAGAGCCTTGATAATGGTAAATGCAAATAACGAACATGCAATTAATAGCTTAACTATAAACCTTAAAAAACTAATAAAAATATATAAAAAAAGAATCGATCGTTTGTTCAAGAATACAAAGTGATTGTGAACCAATTTTGCTCAAAAATCTTTTTAGAATAAAATTGAGGTTGCTACTAAAAATTTTGTTAGGGTATGAAGTATGAAACGATGAATAGAAAAGGAGGTGGTCGTCCGACTAACACTTACTTATGAATCTTAAACCATTGCCCAGATGTGTGGAAAGGAGCGGGGGATCCACCAAAATATGTTAGTGAGCACTAAAAAGGAATACTCTTGGAATATCAAGGAAATGGAAAAATTACACATATCAGGAAATAGATCAAAATCACAGAAATGTTAATAAGAATCAGTCTATAAATAACAACAGGTAAGATGACAGGATTATAAATAGCCAAGAGCTTTCAACTAGTTAGCATCTCTTTAGTTCTGTGGACAGATTACTAAATTATAATGTACTAAATTATTATTATAAATTAAAAATATCTTATTAGTTATCATCATGGTTTCCACTCATTATTAATGCGCATGCCCACACTATACCTTACCTACATTCAAAACTAATTGCTGCGTCGCTTTAAAACATCGAATTATAGAATCATTAAATCAATCAGATGAAGATAAGATTTCAGATAAACAAAATAAGGAAGATAAATACCCTTTACTGATAAAAGTTGACATTTTCACTTCGTCAGTTCTTTTCTGAGGGTCTTTCGTTTCCTTAATTCCTGCTTCGATTTCGGCTTTTACAGTTAGAAGAAGATTTCTTAGTTCGTCGTTAGTGGGCGCCAGTCGAAGAGCTTCGGTGATATCGAAGAGTGCTTCTTTATAGTATCTAGGTAATAGAATAAGTTAATAATATGATTAGAAACCATTAAATAGGGTTTATATTTTCTCTCTCTCTCTCTCTGTAAGTCATAATTTAATTTTTGTTTTAATAGACATGTACACAAAATTTACTCTCCAGCGGAACAATACTGTACCAGAATTCACCATGAAATGACGAATTTTTCTCATTGCACTGAATGACGAATACGAATTCTAGTGAACCGAATTAAAAATCATGTAAGCATGATGAGGAATTAAATGTGATTTCGAATGAATAATTATACAGGATATTTATTAGAATAGTACGAAATTGTTATTATGAGAGATTTTCGAAAAGTAAGGTAACACTTTCTTTTTTTTCTCGAGGATGTTTAATAATGGCAAGTTGAAATTATACACCAAGAAATAAGTGAACATGCACTACTTCTCTACATATGAGGCACTTGTCCCAACAATAGATCACTTTACCGATACCAGTACTGAAAGTCTTCCGAAAAGATGTTTCTTGAGGGGGGGGGGCGAATACATGGAAGTTTGAAGACACTAAGTTTGGGCTATGGGAGGGAGGGGATGGCAGAGTTTTTCCCAACGATTTCAGCGCGCCCACTCGCGAGTGGTGTGCGCAGGGTGTGGAGTAGCGTTGTCACGCTGCTTGTCCTGGTCGTTTGCGTTGAATGTTGGTTTTCAGTTCGTCCAACATTGCACAGCAAAGCTCTGCATCGATTGTTCCTCCCTTCGGCAAGAAGTTCCAGCAGAATGCCTTGGCGATCCCAGAACACTGTGACCATGACTTTTTGAACAGTGGGAACAGTTTGATTTTTTGCACACGGAAGATTGTGAATGTTTCCAGGTCATGGAGCTTTGTTTGCTCTCCGGGGTAAAGTGATGAATCTACGTTTCGTCTCCTGTGATCAGGCGAGGAAGGAAAGTCCTCGCCTTTGTCTCTGTATCACACAGATACATCCCCATGCGTGTTGTCTTGAGCCCCTCTTACAATTGTCAGGGAATCCAGTGGGAGCAGACCTTTCGAAAGCGAAGGGCGTGAACAATTTCTTAAACAGTGTGGGACTTACTCCAGTTCACCACTTGTGCAATTGCACGCAATTTCACTCGCTGATCTTTAAGAAGATGCCCTTATTACGCAAAATGTTGTCTTCTGTCTTGCTCGATGTCGATCTTCAATGTCACCATGGCCCACTTTAAATTCATTGACCAAAAACATATCTACTTCTTTGACATCACCTTTTCGCCATACACAGCAACCTATAACCTGGTAGTAGAAACGGAAACACTATCCATTAGACCAGAATATAAATTCCTCTTATCCTTTTAAGTCTAAATAATTACATTTAATAAATTTCTTATGCTAAAATCAGTCTTCCTCATTAAGACCGGTTAAACGTGTTTATATAATATTTATATATAGAATGGCCATATTTGTTAATCCTCAGTGAGCAGAGACAGTTTTTTTTGTATGTGCATTCCACCTAATGTAAACCTATCGTAGAGTCCAGTGAGTGGAATAAGGGTTTAATGTTCCGGTTCTCCCTGATTTATAGACTTAACAAACTTTTTCAAGCCACTTCAGGCCTCCAATAAGCGCGGTGGTAATCTCAGACAAAGGGTTAATGTGTACTACCTAAAGACATTAACTGTTAAGGCAGACTAGAAGAGCGGGGAGACTGCCTATTCGACAAGCCGGGCTATCTTATCAAGGACTACAGACAACGGAAATCATCAAACACAACGGAAATGTCATCAAAGTAGACTATCACAAACATGGGAATGAAAATGCTTAGAAAGTTGGACATCACGTTTTCGATGTGCATAATCTTGGCAGAAATAAAATACTGTGTGTGTGTGTGTGTGTGTGTGTGTGTGTGTGTGTGTGTGTGTGTGTGTGTGTGTGTGTGTGTGTGTGTGTGTGTGTGTGTGTGTGTGTGTGTAAGAGAGAGAGAGAAACATATTTGATAGCAGTACTAAAAAAATAATAACATTTAATAATAGTAATATGTTATGTATGATGTTCTAGATTCGTGTTTTTGCCCAGACAGTTCTTAATAAGCCCCACAGAGTGTATTGGTTAAAAGTGGGATACTGATATCGACAGTCTTTCTCTCGAGTCACTTATTGTCTCCGTTTGATACTTCGTTCACTTCGTTTATTTCAAGACTCTCACACTACATTTCATTACAGCTATTATAAAGCATGTGAAACTATTCTTACCCAGCGTCTTTCCTTGCACGTGCACTGGTGTAGTGAGCTTCAAAGGATTCCGATTTAATCTTCAGGGCGTTGTCCACTGCCCGGATTGCTCCATCAAAGTCCTATAGGAAATACGCACGATGTATTATGTATGGCTTTAATCAACAACACACACAATGCACCGTTTGGTAGAAGAAAATAATTAACATTTCGTGGCATTTAATCGATTACCTGGCTTAGCGATTGGCGTTAGGAAGAGAGGATGAAATGTACAATATAGAAGCTCTCTCATTGTTAACTATCGGTGCTTTAAGATTATATCAACCTTTTAATTAGTATCTGGAGACTCACCTGAAGCTTTCTTTTTCCTCTTGATAATCCTAAATGCAGCTGGAACTTTATATTGCGGAATCTTTGGTTCTCGTCCTCTAGATTAGCTAAATCGGGAAATTTCTTTAGTGCATACTGGTACCGGTAAATGGCGTCTTGAAGCCGACCTTTCTAAAATTGAAACGAAACAAAATGGCACTGTGATAACAAATCGGAGTTACTGAAAACGATTGGAAGGATCAGACGTTTTTAAGTCTTTCCCTATTTTTATAAAAGAGAAATTATTATGCTGTTTTGAACATATTTAAGCGAATGTAACATTGGTTTATACAGATGCATGTAAACTATTCGGAGAACTGTTACTGTTAATTCACTACAACGCCATATTTCAATCGACTGAAGACCACCCGATTCTTTTCCATAATTATTCGACCTTTAAGTATGGATACGATGTATTTGCGAATACTTAAAAACGCAGTCATCCTGCTATTCTCCAGTTGGAGTTGGTGTGTGTACAGAGTAGAAAACAATTCGTTTCAAAATTATTATTATTATTATTTAACGCCTCCAGGGAGTCCAAAGACTCATCGAGGGAGGGCACCTGCTCTACAACTCTGTCTCCACCAAACTACATCAACGCCATCTACCGCCGAACACCACGACCACCACCACTGGTATTTCCACAGACAATCAAAAACATCCATGCCCACGGCGGGATTCGAACAACCCGCAACCTTTTGGCTGGAGAGCGGATACGCTAACCACTCGGGAAAAAAAAAAGCATCATAGAACGGAATGTTGGATTCTGAATGAGGAGAATTGGAAATTATTAATACTTCATTCAGAGTCCAAACATAATCAGCCATTCCCTAAGCCAAATTTGCTCATCAGACTAATAATCTCTTATTAATAATATGCTATTCATATGATTTCTTTCAAGTTATGTTTATTAATATTCATTTGTTCATTTATTGTTTTGAGATGAAGTGCAGTTGTGAAATCTGTGTATTAAATATCACTTATTATTATGAAATTAATATTACTAAAATAGAGATAAAAACTGTGAAATATGTAATCTCTTTATGTTATTGGTAAAATGTAATGTATCCAAGTAATTCTTCAAAATAAGACTTGATTGGTTGTTGTAAGAAATTATGTTATTTTTAGCCAGCGCGTGCCTTATCGTGAGTTACTGTACAGTATGCAAGAAGCCAGTTCGGTATCAACAAAACCAGTTAGAACCAGATTTTGGCGGAAGGGAGAGTAGGATGTCATGAGTAGTACATAAAAAGGAAAGACACAAGAATAAGCGGGGAGAAAAATAACCTGGGACTAAACGGAGTAGGAAGGACTGGGAACCGCTCTGCATTTTGACTTATCTTTCTTCGAGCTCTTATTTTTTTATAAATTCCTATCGCCTCGCAGGAGGATAGTGTTGAACGAAAGGATAATAAGAATGAGCAAGAAGTATTGAAAGTTAGGCAATTACGAGCAAGAAGATAAATTCTCCCGAGTTTAGAACACACTCTAATATTATAGAATCCTGGGTTTCAGTTACTGAAACCCAGGATTCTATAATATTAGAGTGTGTTCTCAAAGTGAAAGTATTCAAGAACCAAGGAGAATTTCCAGGATTCTCGATAATGAGGAAGCCGTTCTGTCTATACGTAATGATAACTTTTCTATGTTCCGTGTGAAGTAGCGAAGCTTGTTTCTGGAGAACATGATATAGTTCATATTGCTGAAATTAACAATTCAAGATTGAATGGGTGATACAGTGAAACATTTCCTCGTAAACGTAATACTGTATATGAAGCATCTCTGGGTTAATAGTTCAAGATTGAATGCGTGATATAAAGAAGCCTGTTACGAGAGAACACAATGTAAATTTCAGACTGAATTTTCTGAGAACTATTGTGTTAGATTGATAAACTTAAAGGTTGCTTAATGAATGTCTGATGACTTGAGCTTTGTGATTGTTCTGAATAGTTAAACTGGATCAATAATTGAAGTACATTGAACGATAGCTTTGTTCAGAGTGAAACTGTATTTGGAATTGGATAATAAGAAGAGTAGAAATTATATGCATAAATTCTAATCGTAAATGATATACTCAGCTGAGTGAATTATTACTAATGTCTTAAAGAGAACTTATTCATTCTTAAATTGTATTATCCCTACTAGAAATTCTTGTTTTAATATATATCCTCAAGATAATGTCAATTTATGTGTTAAAGTATTAAATAATATTTTTGAGTTGAATCTTGTGTTTGCCTGATTTCTTTCATTGCACTGCTCATTAAAATAGTTCGAATTTTAGCGGGAACCCTGTATATATATATACAGGGTTCCCGCTATATAACAGGGAGAATTTCGGCCTGAATTAAGTTGATAACAATATTGTGCTAGCTGATGGTAGATTTCACAACGTTGCTTATGCAAATTAGAACATAGAGTGGCGCAGTTAAAAATAAATTTTCTCTGTGTTCGAATGTGGATTCAGTCAACAGCTAGAATATACATCGGAATAGGACGTAGGATCCAACAAGAAGTAGTTGGAATTTGTTTATATGATAATGATATATCCTCAAGATAATGTCAATTGGATTCGAATTGAATCGAGAATGCTTTTTTTTTTTTTAGCAAATCGTGAGTTGGTCAGTCTCATACAGAGACAGCAGGTTGTTTTTCTTCGAAAACTCGAGTATTCAATTCTACAGACAGACCTGGAGAACATATACAGTTCACTGACAATATACTGGCATTATAGTTTCTATGGCCGTAATTCCAATTTTGTCAATTATCAAAAAGATGCCTTTTCAGTTTAGATTGGAATCCCGTCTTGGGCATGAAGGATCTTTATAAGGACGATAATAATACGGATTTTTCAGGGGCAGGATTTTTCTACCTCTTCCGTATGAAACCGTTTTTCAGTCAAGGGCATCACTGTTGATCACTTTTATTATTAAACTGAAAAGCAATAAATAGCATAATTCTATCTCTCTCTCTCTCTCTCGCTCGCTCGCAAAAGTATTGTGGAAGAGGTTTGTATCTGAAGCATTACAGCTATAGATAACGGACTTCTAGAATTTTGCAGTTTTGTCCACAATGCAATGTATGTAGTGAAATATTCCAAGTACAGAATTCGGAAGCCGGTAGTGAGGCGGGATTCCAATTCTGTGAAGAGCGTGAATTCACGCATTGAAAAACTTGATAAAAAGATTGATAAAAACTTGATAAAAAAAAAATGATAAAAATCCTTGCAAAAGATTTCAGAAGGGATCCCATTATGCCTAATTTTGGTTTTTGACACACACGCAGAAGAAACAAACAAAAAAAAACTGATTGATTTAATTGTTACTTTTTATAGTAACTTGGTCATTCCAATAAGATGAGAATACTTGGTTTATAGTTAAAAAAACTTTAAAAATGCTTTAGCCAACCAACCTTATACAAGAGGTTGCCATCACTGAGTAGTTTCTTCAGAAGAAGGATCTGCACCAGTGGCTTGCCCTCTGCCATTAACCAGGTTCTAGGACCTAGAAATGTAAATCATTATTCAAAATTAAAGTGTCAAATTTTCTATTTAAAATATAAAAGGATATTATTTTAAATATATTTTATATCAAAAATATATCAGACGATTATGATTTGTACGTATAAAAACGGTAAATGTTCGATTAATTTAGTTTTAATTCTGGATTATTTATATGGATTTAATTTCTTTAAAAAGTGTGATGCATGATTTATTTAATCAAAATAAAAAATGCGATTTTTTTAAAAAAAATTTAAATAATTATAATTGACTTTGCAGCTAAGTTTTTCGTCAATGTTTTATTTGGACAATGATTGTTCTTGCCTTGTTTAAAGGAAACATTGGAATGACACCCACCGAGTTTTGCTCCTCTCCTTAAGAACCTTGTGACTATGACGACGTTTCCACACTCTATAGCTTGATCTAGAGGCCGCAGACATTTGTGGTCCTCATGTTCTGTGCTAGCCCCATTGTCAAGAAGTAGCTGAACCTACAAAAGTTATATTAAGTTTATTATTAATATTTTTATGTAGTAGCTAGATGAAGTGGTTTTCAATTTAATTTCTCTTAGAAAAAAAAATTATCATCTTCCGACTTTTCCACTGAATACATATTCATTTTCACAATCAAAGGAATGAGTGATTGATGACAATCATTCATCCCTTTAAAATAAAATAAAAAAATAACAGAATTGGGGTTTTCTATAAATCACGCGATGCTTTTTTGAAAGAGGTACATTTTGGGGACTGTAGAGTGATATACAAGTATATGGCACTCTGAGAAGACAAAGGAGAGAAGGGTGTTTAAAATATCCGAAATACAGCATTGCATAATTTATGAATGATAAACCCAGAGTTGGTTTTGCACATATCTGTAGAAAATCATAATTAGAAAATCACACTAAGGAACTCTCATTAGGTCGTATCCAATTATGATTTTCTGTAGATATCTGTAGAAACTCAAAGTCAGACTTGCAGAGGATGATTTATCACTTGCATGCAGACCTGAAAAGAGATATGTTTTGTTGCTGAAAAGCTATGCTGAGCAGGGAAATCGGTCTAATACTGGTGTAGCTTAAAATGATAAAGATTGGGTGGCTTACGATTGGATAGTAATAGTAAATTTCATCGTAGATAGCATTCTTTAGGTTATTGTGTTATTTTGATTGGAGTTGAGAGGTGAAGCATTACAGGTTATGGGTTGCGTCAAGGCGTGAGGGGAATAGAGTGACTCTGTACGTTGTTCTGAACATTATGTAGCTTACAGCCAACTAGCTCAAAACATAGAGCCTCTAAAAAAACCGAAACCGTTTGTATTTTGCGAGTAGAAAGGAAAGTGGGCATTTTCTGAAAAGAATAAATAATAACTTACTTGATAAATTTTATTACAAAATTTTAGGCCAAGCAGCAGAGGCATTCTTCGTAATGAATAAATTGAAATACAGGCGCACACGCACTCACACACACACACGCGCGCGCACACACACACACATGCGATTAAACAAGGCGACTGTGGTGAAGGCAAAGGCCTGAGTTAAGATAGCAACACGGTACTTGCATTAAGTCCTAAAGATATTAAAAATATAAATAAATAAATAATAACTTCAATAGGTTGAACAAGCATTATCTTCCAATTAGAGTGATTAGATTATATGAGATTGGTGTGATGATGTAGAAATCTTCACGACCGCTCCATAAGGAGATTGCTTTTATGTAGAACTTTTTTCCCTAAGAATATTGTGAAATATTCTTGGGGAAAAAGCGATAGTATGTTTGTTTTTTTTCAGAAGCGATAGCATGTTTTCCAAGATCAGATTGTTCCGCTCATGATATTTAATGAAAGTTTGATGTTTCTCGAAGAACAGCTGCAGATCTGGTGAATTTCCCAAACTTGTTTTTCAAATCCATTGTGCCTGTGGTTTGTCTTACCTTTGCTAATCCGATAAATCTGCAGCTTTTCGTCGCGAGACACACCAAAACTGCATTTATGGGAAAGAGTTTAGAAAGAGAGTTATGAAATTTTGCGTCATATCCCATCTCAATAGATATAATGGGCTACGGGTATCCCAGATGTGGGAGATAATGCTCGTTCAGTATTACCCTTTCCAATTTATTTAAATTTGTTAACATCGTGAGTACTTTAGTACAATATGACTGCGCTGGCCTGTATTAACCCACGATTTCAACTTCGTATTCTAATCGTTTAGGTTTTTCTGTCATGTTTGTTTGTGTTTGTATTACAATTTATTCGTACTGAAGATGCTCTTGATATTTGGATGAAAATCTTATAATAAACAACCTAATCAAGTAAGTCATCCATCTATTACTCATTAAAAAAATCGTACCTTTATTTCTTATACACGCCTTTTAAGCTCGAGCAAAACACTGCACACATCGAAGTCATTCTTCGGTTAAGAAATGTCATTCTCACAGATTGTTACCAAAAATTTAGCCCTAGTAAAACTGCTTTTAGCAATAATGATTAAGATCTCTTTAAATTAAGAAATTTAACAAATAATATAATAATTTGGAAGAAAAAACTGTTGAGAGAAAATCACTAATGAAGTTATTATATTATATAATCGCGATATCTTGTGTATCCCATAACGTGATAATTTTAAGTTACTTTTTTTTTTCTTTTAAAGTTACTTGACTTTCCTGAAGTGACATTTATGTATCTTTGGAAGAAATATTTCTCTGGTAACAAAACAATTGAATGTATAATCGAAATCCCTTGTTCAGTGACTGGGTTTATGTGGGAAAGGCAACATTTGCTAAGCTTACCAGTTGTATGTCTCCCTGGCTCACCGCCACGTGTAGCGCTGTCTTCCCTTGTCGGTCTGTCATGTTAATATCAGCACCGTGGTCAATAATACACTGAACTATCTGCAGTTGACCTTTGACACAAGCCCATCGAAGGGAAGTCCTACCTTCCTTGTCCTTTGCAGAGAGAGAGCTACCTGAAAATAGAGAACAGGACATTAAAAACCATAATTAACCCCCCCCTATAATTTTATTGTAAACCGTATGTGAGTTATAGGTTATCTAGACCACTAAAAAAATGATTTTTAGTGGTCTAGATCAGTTAAGGTCATTTAATCTAATTTAAACATTTAGCAAGTACTTAGATCAAAATTAATGCACATTTAATTAGTATATTAATATCCTCATGTAAAATAAGGCAAAACAAAAAACTGGTTTAACTATCTAAATCAAGAACTCGTGTAGGGTTTGTGATTTGGATAGTTCTAAAACGTTTTTTGGAGGAAGGGGGAGTCACCCTATGACTTTCTCTAGACCTCGTAGTTTAAAACTACATTCTCCTGGTGGTGGGAAAGTTAAATGCGTCTTCTGAAATTCTTCCTAATTTGTACAAAGCGCAGAAAAGTGTATTTCCCACGAATCTAAATTGTAACTGCAAAAAAATCGCCTGTGAAGGTGCGATCACTTATTTGAAAGTTTACGTTCCGGTGAAAATTGGGGAAAAATAGTTTCCTTTGGAATTTCCAATAATATTATTGTATATATATATATATATATATATATATATGCAAGTAGGGATGCAAACAGAATTTGTATCCCTTGTAGTTGAGTTTATAGACGAAAATAGTGTTGTTTTTCATACTGACGATCCTTGTCCAATTTTTTATTTCCAATGACACTCTGCCTGTTGGACATGTCTTACTGCCACAATGCTTTAGTTGACTTTACCTGCCTCCGCTAATTCGTTCATGATCAGCTGCTGAGGATTTTAAAGTTAAATTGTTATCAACAACTGATTCAGAGGAGTCGATTAAACATTATGGTAAAATTTATACAAAAACATAGTTATATGATGAAGTTTTATGTGAATGCGAGGAGCGGGTACAAAGTAATGCCTCTTTTCTTTTTCTTTTTTTCATTCGAGGGCGTCAGAAATCTTTTACAGTAGTTCTCCAGTAGTCTCTAGTTCTGCTACCGTGAATGACGCTCCGATTGATCACGAGTGCAGCTCACAAATACTTCAAAATAACGGCTGTTATAGATGCACGTACAAAGCAGAAAATGGCGATTGCATTCCTTGCTGCGGAAGATGTGAATCGATAGAAATTCATACCGTCTGAAAAATGTATACAGAGACGATGCTGTTGACAGTTACAAGCTGGGTCAGACACTCTAAGGATGGTGAAACCAAGATCAGAGAGACAAGCCTCGAAGTGACCCGCCAGCGATAGCAGAGATAACAGACAAAAGAGTTGAATTGATGCACTGATCGAGGAGAATCGTGGCATCACAACTCGCGAATTGTGCAACAGTCGGTATCAGAAACCCAGTATTGACGACTATCATTAACGACATCAGCTACAACAGGGTTTGCACACAGTGGGTCCAGAAAAGGCTAGCGACGAACACAAAGAAGCCCGGAAATTCATCTGTACAGAATCTTTCCGGGGCTACAAGAATGAGGGGAAAAAGCTTTCGTATCCTTCATAGTCGCAAGTGATGATAACCATTGCGATGGGTTAACCATTACGACCCTGAAACGAAGAAACAGTTGATGGAATGGCGTCATCTCAATTCACCACACAAGAATAAATTCAAGACAGCCTTAGTGGACAAATTCATGGCATCCATGTTCGGGAGCAAAGACGGGGTCTTGATTGTGGACTTCTTTTGGAGAGAGTTTCCATAATCAATTCTAAACAGTACGTTAAGATGATGCATAAATTGAAAAAAAAAAAAGCATTTGTAGGGTTAAGCCCACCAGAAAAATGAATTATGTCCTTCTTCATGACACAATGTCCGACCTGGTATCGGTTTGTGCGAAGGGATGCCGAAAACCCTACTACATTATGATGCAACTGTTTCTAGTAATTTCAAGCATACAGGAAGTTAGAATTGTTGTCTTGTATCGGGCAACGGAAATCCATCTAAAACATTCTCAAGTATACACTGTGACATGCATGTATACTTGAGATGCATGTCACAGTTTCAAGTACTAATAAAGGTATTAATACTTGAGACCTTACATGAAATTTTCTGATCTGTTAAATAAGTAGATGCTGGATTTATATCGTGTGAGTCATCCTTACAACGATACTTAAGAGACACCGAAACAAGCCCTGGCAAACGTGGCGAAATTCTTCTTTCACTCGGTTTCAAAATATGGATGTTTATTCTGTTTAACGAAATAACACACACACACACACACACACACACCGTAAATTTTCAGCAAATAAGCAGTCTAATATTTGTACTAACAAAATTTCTGTAAATAACAGCATTATGAAATTATATCGAACGTACTTTGCATTTGCGCAAAGTTCCCTCAGTATTGACTACAAAATTACCTGAATAGTGAAATTTTTGCCTGGTATTAGTTCTAATTTTAGTATTTTAAGTGCATTTTTCTTCTTTATTAACTCACGGTTTTTAATCTTTGGTCGACGAAGCAGGAAGTCTTAAATTGTAATATGAAATGCTTGGCTCTATGCAAATGATAGCACAATACGTTGAGCGACGTTAAAAACTGGTTTATTTATTTATCATTTATTTATTTTTTAGAATTGAATTTGGAATAATATCCAACTAAAAATAGAACGGGCACTTTTTGGTTACACGAGTTATGCAACTTTGCACATTGGCTATCATTCCTTTCCTTTCCTTGTGATGGTACAGTACTCCCCCCCCTTTTTTACGGGCATGTACGGCACCATCTCAGTCCCCCCAAATTTTATCCGGGCTCCGGAACAGCTGACGAATCAGGCCTGTGGCTAGGGTTAGTATTCCTGACTGTAACGTGTGTGTGTGCAGAAGGCCGGTTTGCCTGCTTGTGGGATGAAAAACCCCAGATAAACTGGCGGAAAAAATCCTGCTGTCCACGCCCAAGACCGGCTAACTTGGCTATGGCTGAGGAAGATCTTCAAGCTCCTCACGTCGTCGACGGGAATCGAACCTAGAACACTCCTTCACGAGGCATATGGTTGCGAAGCGCAAAACCACTAGGCTAACCGCGTGGACACATTGACTGTAATTTCATTTCTTTTTTTACTTGTATTTTATCCCCTATATAGTTAAAATTCAGTTATTAAGATTCAAGAGTTGTTATTTAGTATATGTATAATGTATACATACATATAATGTATACATATACTAATGTATACGCTAAAAGAATGTTCAGCTGAATTGATCATTCCTTTGACCAGGATGTTTAATATGAGTCTCAGAACAGGGAAGATTCCGCAGGAATGGAAGGAATGTATGGTAATTCCATTGCATAAGGGTGGTGCAAAGACCGATGTATCAAACTATCGACCAATTAGTATCTCAGGAGTGGTTGTAAAGATTTTAGAAAAATTAGTTAGGGTCTGCATTCATAAATGGGTTGACAGTGAATCTCTACTTTGCAATGAACATGGATTTACTAAGGGAAGGTCATGTTTTAGCAACTTGCTCACATTCTATGACAATGTTACCATTGAGCTAGACAAGGGGAATGGATACACCATGATACTTTTGGATTTTGCTAAGGCTTTTGACAGAATACAACATGACAGACTGCTGCATAAATTGGAGAAAATGGGTTTGGGTTATACAACATTAGCATGGATAAGAGGATGGCTGACTGACAGATATCAAAAAGTGGTATACAGGGGATCTGAGTCTGCAAGGTTTAAGGTAACAAGTGGTGTACCACAAGGATCAGTGCTTGGTCCACTGTTATTCAATTCTGTACATTAATGATATTGGGAAGGATCTGACAAGCGACATACAGTTATTTGCTGATGATGCAAAGATAGGCAGGGTAATCATGAATGCTACTGATATGCAGTCCTTGCAGAATGATTTGAATAAGCTAGAATTGTGGACATGGGAAAATGGGTGTCAATTCAATGTCAGTAAATGTAAAGTCATTCACTTCGGCATGATTACCTATCCAATGTCGTATTATATTGGTGGGATTAGGCTAGGGATCTTTGAGTGTTAATAGATAGGAAGTTGAAGTTCAGGGGCCATGTGGCAAAGATTGCAAATACAACTCAAAAGATAATTGCAATGCTCAAACGAATGTTCACATGTAAAGATAAGGATGTTATTTTGCCTCTTTACAAGGCCTTCATAAGATCTCACTTGGACTATTGCTCGCAAGCCTGGTCTCCTGGTTTCCAATGTGATTCTGATATATTAGAGAGAGTAAAAAGGCGAGTGTTAAAAATGATATCAGGATTGTGGAATACTGATTATGAAGACAGGTTGAGAATTTGTAGATTGCAGACACTAGCAAACAGGAGAAAGAGGGGTGATATGATTGAGACTTATAAACTGCTGAAAGGGTCATACAGGATTTCAATTGATGGTATTTTTCAATTTATGGAGGGCGGGGAAAGGACGAGAGGGCATCCTTGGAAGCTGAGAATGAAGGCTGCCAAGAAGGGTGTGAGGACTAGATTTTTCTCTCAGAGGGTGGTGCGTGATTGGAATGGATTGCCATTGAATGTTGTGAGTGCAATCAGTGTGAATGAATTCAAGAATAAGTATGTGGCCTCCCTCGATGAGTCTCTGACTCCCTGGAGGTCTCTCTCTTAATAATAATAATAATAATAATAATAATAATATACAAGGAGGCTGTTACATTCTGAAAAGTTTTGTGCAACGGAACGCCGTTTATCACATTAAAAATTAAAATTATAAACTCATTGACATTTTTAACACGTTCATTGCCAATCACGCGATATCGCGCGATGCGAGTTCGCACCAGACGGCCGATCACGCGTTATCGCGTGGACGTCGCTAACTAAATTTAAAAAATTTTAAAAAATTGGCCACCACACGAAATTCCAATTTTCAGCTTGGCAATGAAAGTGTTAAGTAGCTTCCGCCCGCGAAAGGGTTGTATAAACCTGCAGCACATTCGGATTTGATTTGTTTTTCATTTTTAAAATTAATTTTATTTCATTAATTTTTACATAATCCTGAAATCCTACTCTAGAGACCAAACATGGAACTTTTTCAAGCCACTCAGGCTTCCAATAAGCAGGGTGGTAGTCTCACATCGGGCGATAAAATTCATCTCCCATCTCAAGACCATCACAAAGATCCATGCCCACAACCGGATTCGAACCCGCAGCCTGTTGGTGGGAGAGTGGATACACTAACTTCTCCGCCAACCAGGCCTGCAGTTGTAAGAAGCACAATTTCTCACATTAATTGATGAGTATTTTGACATTAAATACAAAATAGAAAAACTACATGTTAAATTTGTTTTATTTCATTTTGAAGACAGTTAAGTTGCCTCACTAACATAACACGACTCTTCAAAGCCCACATAATTTCCACTGAGTACTTCAATAAAAAAACGTTTTCTCCTAACTCTAGTCAAAACATTATTTAATTATGTTATTAGTGAAAGAGAGTTTACTGAATGCAGTCATTCATATTATTTTTTTAAACTAACAATTTCGGATATCATTGAGGTCGCGATGCATCACGTGCTTTTATAAATAACATAGCTGCTAATCTCATGTTTCAGAGTTAGGTATATATTCAGAGCTGAAATCTCTTTTAAGTTATGATTTGCACCTAATTAGCATCAATAAAACCACGTCGAATACCTTTTCCTATCAGCAACTCCGAGATGCCCAAGTGTCCTTCCCGTGCGGATAACATCAGAGGTGTTCGACCCTCGGAATCTGTTTGCTCAAGTTCTGCATTATGATTGAATAGCACTTGAACTACTTCCCAGTGATTGGCAACGACTGCACAAGCCAGTGGGAATTCTCCTTTCGCATTGCAAGCCGATACTGAAGCACCACACTGAAGAAGTAATTTACAAAGATCCGGATGGCCAGAATGAGAAGCAGCAGTTAGTGGTGTATATCCGCTGGAATTATCACACTGGTCAATATTCGCATTGTTGAGGCTTAACAAATGCTCACAGACCTGCAAATAAAGAAAATTGCGACTTGAGATGCTCTTCATATACGATATACAATTAGCAGACATCTGATTATTCAATAAAGTTTTAATAGTTGGCCCCTGACTTGTATACTTACCGACGCATGGCCACCTAATGCTGCAGTGACCAAAGCCTCTTGCATAGCCTCTTCCTTGCTCTTCTGCTCTTGACTACCAACAGGCCATTCACACTGCATAAGATAATTGACTACTTCATAATGACCTTTGGAGGCAGCCCATACAAGCGCACAGCGTCCGCTCTTATCCTTCAGATTGATCTGGGGGAGAAGGGAAAAAAATGAACTCCGAAAGCGAAATAGTTAAATAGGCGGTGGTCAGCAGAATATCGCATAATATTCAGACAATAATTACACTATAACCTCTTTAACGTGGTTATCCAGTTCATCATATAATATAATTTATATGATGAACTGGATGACTGATTTTTACAAAGATCTCTCATACTCGACGTTATCAGTTGATTCTCCAGGAAGTTCTGGAGATCAAAAACTGAAAAAAAGACAATTATATTGGCCTCATAGCCTTAGTTACTTCATCCTTAATTTCAATCAACCCCCAATAAGTTATTCATTAAATATCGCTTGTTGCTCACATATCCAAAAAAAATTTCTATTAATAAACAAAATGCACATTGCATTTTTTTCACGCGTTACATGATTTAATAAACAATAAAAAATAATAAAAATAATAAAAAGATGTATTTTAAAAATAATGCGATATTAATAAGTTTCCAAACTTGGAGAGAAAAGATCGTGCATTCCGTAATAGTGTAACAATTGTTCAGTAGATGGCAGCACTGCAATACGAAATAATTGTATTACGTTAGCATTCGTTAAAAATTATATTTATTACAATACGTAAACTCAGGATCCATTCAAACTTCTTGTCATAGCATATTCAGCTAAAACTTTATCTTATTTTCGGTATTGATAGCGTACAATGTTACTAGTAATATACACGTA
This sequence comes from Typopeltis vanoorti, assembly GCF_054136105.1. Lineage (NCBI taxonomy): Eukaryota > Metazoa > Arthropoda > Arachnida > Uropygi > Thelyphonidae > Typopeltis > Typopeltis vanoorti. Next base: position 84,969,571 of record NC_143554.1, read on the forward strand.
GGCTGAAAATTACCCTACACGTTAGCAAAACGAATACTCACACTTGCACCACCAGTTGATAAAATCTTCGCAATTTCCAGATGACCTTGTTCGCATGCTAATGTTAGGGCAGTTTTTCCTGAGTCCGTGATGGCATCGCAGTCAGCTCCAAAGTCAAGTAGCAATGACACCATTGCCGTGAACCCACAGTGGGCTGCGACAGACAACAGGGGTGCATTATCCAATTGGTCAGTTCTAGAGTTGGCATCTGCACCAGCCAATAGAAGTAATCGGTTAACCTTGAGAGAAATAAGACAAAAATATAATAAATTTTATGAATAGCTACTGAAATTATTCTTTTCACGCACAAGCGTAATATGCTAAAACTGGATAAAAAATATCTCAATGTTTTCATTTCGTTTATTGAAATAACTTACGTTCGCAACCTGTTCTGCATTACAAGTGAATAACACCGGAAAGATACGTTTGCTATTTTAGTTTCACAAAAAAAAAAAAAAACTTATTTTCACGTCTACTAAAGAGAAATTTCAAGTCTTAAAAACTTCTAGCCAGTTATGAATTATTTGCAATGCAGTTTGTATCGACTGAGTCTCTCAAGATGCTTCAGCACGTATAAAATCTTATACAATCAGTTTATAAATAACTGATTGTATAAGATTACTGCTGCGAGCTTAACAAATATTAAAAGTTTTCTACTAACCTTGACATTAGGCACGTATACGTTTCTGTGGTAACCTAATGCAGAGCTTGTATCTTCGGTGGCATGGTGTAGCCAAAGTGCATACAGATCAGAAGGGGGCATCGCTGTGGTATAGGAAGTGTTTGCATAGTCTTTATCCTGGTGGAGATTGGCCTTTAGAATGTGATGTCCTAGCTCTAGACACCGTTTTGGTGACAGAGGTCGTTCTAGACGTGTCAGGCGAAGAGCAATCAGAGCGTGACCAAATCTGAAAGAGTGGGAGAATACATTTTGAGAGAGTTTCATATGAGAAATGTAAACGATGATCGATGTAATTGAAACACATATGCCAATGAACTCTGAATCCCTGATCATTTTAATAATTAAATTTATATTGTTGATATTAATTTATTTTAAAGCAATTGATTTTCATCGTCACTATGAAATCCATTACGTTCCTATTTTAGCGCCCAGCATTGGTACCTTACCTCACGTCACAAGCAAATTTGTGCTTTGCTTGTCCGTCTTGCTTTGTCAGCCATTCTCGCAATGAAGGATGAGTAAGCATAAGCGTTCCATCTCTTCTCAAAACTAGAAACTGAGCCCTGATCAATAAGTCCACACGCTCCAGGAAATCTTCCCACACTAGCAGATGAGCTCTACAACCTGCATTGATGCTGTGATAAATCTCTAACGGAGTAGGAGGGCTGAGTGAAGCCAAGCATACTTGCAGTATGGAGGTCACCTAAAAATAAAGTGGCATAAATTAGTACAAAATAGGAGGGGGGGGGGTTAATGCGTTGGACTAGAACTTGAAACCCATTTCTGCAACCATTCATAAATAAAGCGCACTATTTCTTGTTATATATTTCTTTTATCACTAGCCTGATGGGTAGGATACTTCGGGAAAAATGCCACTGTGTTGGAACGCCAAGATAATATCTAGGAGCATGAAATTTCGACATGCATGCATTCTTCTGATTTTTTGCCCCTTGGAGACACACTTTTCATTTATATTGAGACCATCTACGAACACATGCAGTGTATCAATATGACGTTATTATGCGATATCACTTTGATAAATTTCCTTTGACTTCATTATGATAATAAAAAACATGATTATAAAAAATTATTCAGGCAAGACCGTTTTTTGTTAATGACAAGAATTGAAAATAAGGTAGATAAACATCCAAAGTTTCACTGAATACAACACCCTTCAAGACCTAATTGAGTAGTTATTGGTATCATCAGACACTTGAATACCTATTGTGCCATGTCTATCTTAGACTATGCTGCAAATAATGCGCATACATATGTTTAACTAAAAATCGAGTTGTTTGGTCAATACCACAAGAAATTATTATTCGAATACGTTGATTCATATTTCTTAATGTATCTGTATGTTCTGGGAAAATTAAGGACAGCCAGGCCAAACGGCATACAGTAATACAGAGGAACTCTTGGAGATGCATTTCTTCCTCCAACACGTAATGATTTCTAAAATTATACTTATATACTGTGTGTCTGTGTGTGAATTTCAACTTATATTTATCTTAAATTAAAAGTACAAATATACTAAAAATAGAATGATTTCCACATTTCTTCATTGTAATTCCAGACCTGACAATCTCCCCAATATGCATTTCATAATACAGTTAAATGTAAGACTGTCGTTACAGCAGTATTATATCTTTATCTTATCTTTTTTGTTTCATCCTAGGCAATCGCAAACTTTATCGAGTACTTTAAGGTGGCCACAAAGTTGATGAGAAAATAATTAGTTCGCTGGATCCCAGACTGCCAGCCCTTTGCCATTGCAAGATGGTATGATCTAAGAAAAACTGGTATATCATTTGAGATCTTCTTAAAAGATCGCTTTAATCCTTTTAATGATATCACGGATTCCTCAGATTATGCCTCCTATCACTGTTTCATTTTGCATGACAATTGCAGTAATTCTCCTCGATTCATTTGTTCATTTCTTCAAATGAGAGCATTCCTGTGATTTTTAATAAATTCTTTACATCATCTGCACATAAAACTTCAGAGAAATCAGCCTAACACTAATTTGCACTTAATTTTTGGATTTCGTTGACTGTTTATATTTTGTTTTCTAATTGCATGAAATAAAAGAGTTTTTTAATCCATTGATAAGTATCTTCATCCGAGCATATTCGGATAGATTGTGTATCTTTTTTTGACTTATTGCTGGAATGCAGTTAATCGTACTCTTATATTTTGCGTTGAAATTTCTTCGTCTTCCCGTTATTCGGTTAGATGATGGACTGTTTTAGATGATGCACAGTTTTAGATGAAGTTTGGATTACAATTGCCATAGTCGATTTTGGTTTAATTAAGCAAACACATCGTATATATGAGAACTTATAACAGAAGTTGTATTACTAGGGAAAATCAGTAAGTTATAAACAAAAGCAGAACAAATGAATTGGAAGTAGTGAATAATTTTCAGTACGCATCACTAGGTAGCGGCACAGTCTAGGTCAGTGATGGCGAACCTTTTTACCCAGGTGTGTCAAAGATCTTTTTTTTTTAAATACTGACATTGTTGATGTGCCACTTGCATACATGCATTATAAATTTAACTACATAATCATAGATGGTGACTTATCATATTAGGCTATTTATTTAATAGGACATTGATATAAAATATATGAATTCATATTATACAATTAATTTAATAAAGTGAAATTACAAACTTGCATTACATTTAATGACTTTTCTGTCGCTGAGTACTGGTAGAAAGTTGCTTTATAGAAGGGCTATAGTGTGTACATTTTAATGCTACACAGGCAGCGCTCAAATCATTGCTCAATCTATTTCTCCCCTTCGATTTGATACTATTTAAGGTAGAAAATAGAGTTTCACAAGAGTATGTAGAAGAGAAAATTGTTAGAAGAGCTTTAGCAAAGATTTTAAGAGCATGAAAGTTTTCGGGAAGACTATTCCACACGCTTAAAATTTCACAATCTTTACACGCGGTATCATGCAGACGTTCCCGCTCAAGTTCTAATTCATTTCTAAGAGCAATAAACTTTCTTTTCTAGATAGGATTACACTGGAAGTCGGCTAGTTGCATTTCTAGATCTTTTAAATCCAACCACTCCAAGCCATCTAATTTATGATCAATGAATTCCGTTTCATCAGGATACTTTATGAATTGGATTGCTTGTTACAATATTCGAAATTGCTCACATCTAGAAGAAAACTGCTCAGTTACTGACTTTAGAACTTCGATAGATTGGTTGATATGTTGTTCACGAATTTTGGTACTGGTTTCATTAAAAAAAAAATTTCACTCTTGGGAAATACTTAAAACTGTTACTTTCTAAATCACGTTGAAATATTTTGAGTTTATTCTCAAAGCTCTTGCTCATGCCAAACATAACATCGACAGATTTTCCGAAACCTTGCAATTGTATTATATTGATAATACAATTGATATTGATAATATATTTTTATAAGTATAATATTGATAATAATTTTTATAAGTTTTTATAATATCATACGACTATGCATAATTATAATGATTAAGAAAGAAAACGTAAACTTAAAACGCTCGTTGTTTATAGGCTAGTTACAAAATAAAATAGAAATATGCTAACTACAATATAAAATAGAAATAGGATAACTATAAAATATAATTTATTCAATGAACCGAAACCTACCTTCGCCTTAACTGAGAGCGATCTTACACTATTTATCCCAGTTTTTTCATCAGAATACCAATATCTTTCAACATCCAAGGTGTGTCACCTAAAACCCTCAAGTGTGTCAGTGTTGATACGCGTGTCATAGGTTCGCCATCACTGGTCTAGGAATGATGGCTGTACATGTAGTAGACGCTCATGGCATGTTTTGTAACTGTTTCCAGCTGATCAAAATGGCGACCGTCTTCAACTCTGAGAACAGTCCTTTTGCCTACAAGAATAACACAACAGTAGCTGTTGTGCGTTTCTTGTGGGCAAAAGGTCTTCCTGCAAAGGACATTCATAAAGAGATGTATCAACGCTTGTTTCAGTGCAATGGAAACATCCCATTTCACCGGCAAGAAGTTAAAGGTTACGCCATCAACGGGAAAGCTTATGCTTACAATCTTTTGGAATTCCTAGGAACTGCTGCGCGCCAATTTTCAGAAGAGTAGTGAAAATATGAATGCCACATCGTACTGTGAAATTTTATTAAAGTTTCGGGACGCAATCAGCCGAAAACATCCAGGCCTACAGCTACAGGAATTCCTGGGAGAATTCAACAACTTCAGCATCCACCTTACAGCCGCAAGCAACTTTCACCTTTTTGACCGCTGAAACAGCACATTGGTGGCAAAAACTTTTCTGGTGATCAGGAGATTGAAATGTGGTGCGAAGCTGGCTGAAACAGCAGATGATAAAATTCTATGTTGCTGGTTTTGAAGGACCAAAAAACGATTGGCCAAATGTACAAGTGTGGAAGGGGGTTTGTAGAGAAATGTGTTTCCGATGTTCGCATTTCACTTGTTTTATTTTTTTATAAAACCATTTGTAACTTACTGACTTTCTCTCTTATTTCTGTTTGTACCTCTTTTTGTTTTCAATCTATAAGAGTTCTGATGTTTTTACAATAACAAAACAGTCTTCTACGCACTAAAAATTGAGTAATATAAAAAGGAACATATAAGCAGCACTTACTCTGTCGTATGCCTTTTTAGTAGTGAATCGGAGGTTGAAGCTAAGTTGAAAGACTTCATTTATACTGACGGGGAGAACATTAAAATTGTTACTTTTTAACACCAAATGGCCCTTCTGTAGTAAGTTCAGTATCAGTTTCACATACAAAATGTTGCCTTTGCTTACTGATGCCAAATGTCTTGCAAAACTAAAGGAGAAAAAAAGTAATCACATACAATTGTCGGAGAGTTCATAATATCGGATTAAGACAATGCAATCACATTAGAATTCTGCTGGTATTTTAATAAACTGAAACATGCAAACCGATCCAATAATAGACAACAGATTTTGATAATAAGGATTTTCTGTAAAATGATAGACCAAATTGTCCAGTGCGATCAAAACTGAACTCTATATTTTAGATTTAATGTTCAAGTTTTGGACTTAAACGTTTTAACAAAACAAAATAGACAATGCAGCTATAGAGCAATCTGTTGTTATCATTTCATTTAGTAAAGAACGCGTAAAAATAATTCATAACAAAACTATACTTTTAAAACTGTTGATATATTCCTGACAGACAATTAGAATGTACAAATTACCAAACGGAATTTCGATAAAGGGTTATATTTTCTTTCAATCATTATACGAGTAAAATTCGAGATATATAAATTTAAAAATAGCTAAAGTATGGAAATGATTGAAGGTAGCCATAAAAAAGTGTATGTCATTTGTTATCACAACAATTGAAACTGGATTCGATTTGTAGTTTATATACTGCAGGTAGTTGACTTTATGTCACTTGTAACATATTTTTGCATCACTTCAAATCGTTCAGCCTAATTTTGTCACTAAAAACCGTCCGATTAAATCCAACATTGAGATCAGTCAAACTGAATTAACTGAAAATTTAATAGAGACGTCAAATGCAAAACTTCATTAATGTAGTCAGAATGGAATGCTTACTTTGAATTACATTTTTTGTACTTTTTGCCATCAACAATTGTCTGGATTTCAACCAATGTTGAGATGGCAAACGGCAAATTTTAATAGAAAATTCAAATACAAAAATTTCATTAAAACCTGTCCATCCAGGGTACAGGGATACATAGAGATGGACAAAGTGAATCTCATAGGTACCTACGAATTTTGCGAACCGCATCAGATAATTTTTCCACTGGCGCCAAGGCTACTTACCACGTCCGGACAGCCAATTTCAGTTATGTTTAATTTCTGTCGAAGTTTATGCAGACAGCTCAACGAATTCAAATGGCTTAAGGGATGTCGAAAAATAATCCACCATCATAAAAGGTCAAATACATATTTAAAAAGTTTCCAAGAAAGTTGCAAGAATATTATGAGTACCATTTAATACTAACCTTTCATAGGAAGATCCTTCAAGTCTGGAGAACACTGCGAGGTTGATTTTTATCTCCCTATTCGTGGTAATTCGATACAAGACGTAATTCTCAATATCCTCTTGAAGATTTTTGTTGCTGGAATAGGCGTCTAAAGAGATGCGATGAAACGGCAGGGGTGACGTCACTTCCTGCTGAGATGTACGTACCGTGACCACCAGCTGCAAAGAGAAAAAGTAAAATCTATTTTTAGAAACTGTCGAAGAACCTAACAGAGAAGCAGCAGCACTAGACAGCTCTGATCTTTTTTTAAAAAAAAAAAAAAATGACTGATTAAACGGGGAGAGATAGAGAGGGGGGACGGAAATATGCAAAATAACCTAAAAATGTATTCATACAAATGATAAACATTCATATGAGTGTGAATTTTGAGCTAGTGTTGTTTCATATGATATTTATAATTGAAAATCTTACAACAAAAATTGAATTCATAAAATTCTTAATCCCTCAGTTGGATTCTTCATGAACGCATTCTTGTTTTTGTTACCAGAAAACATTTAAAACTTAAAACTTTTTATGCTTTTATTTGATATTGTTTCCCTGACGATGTCCTAGTGACTGATACTAAATATAGGATTGATTAAACGTGTTGTTTAATCGATGTGCTGTATTTATTCTATTAAAACTTATAATCAGTTCAAACCTGCACTAAGTCTAAATAGTCGATAGATAAACTTCATTCTTTAGAATTATCACTTACCTTTAACCATGTAGGAAAGCGTGGAATGTGTCTGTTCAGGAATGATGCGATGGTGTCGCCATAATCTGGTCTGTGACTTTCTGCTTCGTGAAGACTGTCGATTACCATCAAACAAGGTCTCGCTGGAAGTTTGCCCAATTTCCACAGAAGCTGAAGAGGTTCTAAAATCCCATTAACCAATGCTGCTCCAGAATCGGCTTCACAGGAAGCCATACTCAATAAATGCTGGTACCTGTTCAAAAAAAAAAAAAAAAAATCTTTTATATTATAAAAAAAAAAAAAAACAGATATCGTAATAATGAGTGAGAAGATGACCAAAAAGAATGCTGCAAAACTAACACATTTTGATGTACAGTATATAAAAAATAATAATAACAATTCATTATTATAAGCATGTTTACTAGGATAAACTATAGATAATGAAATACAAACTATATCAGAGCTGGTGTACTTGATGTTTCTCATTAATTTTGTATTTGACTTTGTAATAAATTTGAAGATGAATAAAATGTATTATATGGATTTTGAGAATGGTCTGTGACACAAAATCACTTGGCTTTCCTGAACCTGATATTTACTAGGGCAGTGTAATTAATCCTATTGCCAGTCTGTCATGTCTGATTTATGTGTGTGTGTGTGTGTGTGTGTGTGTGTGTGTGTGTGTGTGTGTGTGTGTGTGTGTGTGTGTGTGTATGCTTCACCACTTTGTCATTTTACGAGAAGGAAATAAAATCCTGTCACATCAGTGTAAGGCTGTGTAATTCACATTCGGGTTAAAAGGTCTTAAAAATGTTCATGACATCACAGACTGGATTGAACTCCAATATATAAATATCGGCTGATCTCATAGGAGGCAACAAGGTTTTCCTTCCGGAAAGGCTAGTCTTTCATCCCACGAAACAAGCAAACTGTCCAGAAGAACACACGCAATTAACAGACATAATATTTCGGCCTATCGCTTTAGTAATCTAAAAAACATATAATTTTGACCCAGAGAGAGAGGTTTATACTTACGTATTTTTAAAATGAATATTAAATGTTTTATTATTAATAATGTCTACATATTTCATCTGTCAATGGTTGAAGTTGTATTAGACATTATCTTGTCTTGTCTGATGACAACCTAGATCGTTTACATAACAAAGCTTGACTGGAACTTTCCGCACGTTGTATTATTTCTACCCTGCTAAGGGCGACGATTAATAAATGTGTTAAATTTAATTTTACATTTTTCAAAAAAAAAAAAAAAAACCTGAAATATTCATTGATACAGTATTTTAAATTAATGGTATCGTCACTATAATTATTTGTCAATATCTTCCGAGCTACGATAAGTCTATACAACATAAAATAGCCATAACACAGAGAGAGAGAGAGGAGTTATTTTTTTGTGTTCACGATATATAACATTGTTTAAAAGCAAGGCCAAGTTTCGGAGATTTACACATGATTCTTCCATTATCCTAGGTAATGTCCATGAAGCAAGATTATTAATTGTATAATATCACGCATAGTGGTTTATCAGCTGAGTTTTAATATTAAACCATGTTAACGACTGGAATAAAGAAAGTGTATGAAAAGAAATGAAGAAAATTAAGCTTAAACTTTGCAAAAAATGCCATGCCTTACACAAAAACTTCCATTTATGTTTCTGAAATGACATGCAGCAGGAAAAATTCCAACAATTACGTCACGTGCAAAAACACACTAGCTCATGTTGCACGGTTTATGTTTTCATGACACTTGTGACCACTTGAAAGGCGGAAGAAAACACCAAACACCACTGAAAACCACGTACATTTAACTTCTTTTTCTTTTTATAGTCGATGGTTTGCGTCATGTTATTTTTAAAAGTTCAAGTATATCTTAAAGTAATTAAAGAGATGAACACTTTGAAGCAAGCATGAATATTTAAATTTTTTTCTTTTATAGTACGTTTGAAACAAATAAAAGCATGTACTGTATATATAAATTTATAAGAAATCAAATTTTCATATATATATATATATATATATATATATATATATATATATATATATATATATATATATATAGTATACTATGATTAATCACATTCCATTTAACAGAAAATAGAACGAATTCCGCATGCAGCAATTCAACCAACCTAGTCTCTTGTAATACAAGATCCCTGAATGCTTGGAGATGTGGAGCCTGGCACAACTGAGCTGCCATACTGTGGACAAATTCCGGAACTGAACAGGTGGCGCTGGAATCCTCTTGGCAAAAATGATAGGCAACAACGTGGCTACCTAACACACGGACGTTATCCTGGCGTAGACATGCATGATGATGGTCAGATAAGTTAGAGATTTCGCGGATAGTGGTGGACACCTGGTCACACTCGGGACGTTTAGAATCTGCAAAATAATTTTCAGACGGTATTCGGCATACACAGTATACGTAATCATTTTTCGCAGCTGTTTCGAGTGAAATATTAAGAAGTATATGAATTAGTTAATATGTATGAATTATTTAATATCTCATCTGATAACAAATACGTATAACTTCATGTAATCGTCGCTGATTTCTTCACTTACACAGATTTTTCATCTGTAAACACATTTCCATGGCTCCCTGTGAGACGGTGGTGTTCCATTTTCTCCCAAATGAGCTGAAATCAACTAACTGCAGAATACTCGATGTCTTGCCAGTGCCGGGATCTCCTGTAATTACAACACCTCTGGTGTCTGGACAGTCAGAATACAGAACCTTAAAAGGGAGTTAAAAAAAAAATTGTTGTATATCTGAAAAAACACAAACTAAAGGTATTAAGAAAATAGTTGTTTAGATATAAGGATGCCCTCCCCAAAGCCATAGTAAATAATATTTTTTTAAAATATATATTTTTTTTTTGCTTGTAGGCTACAGGGAAAAAACGAGTGATACTGAATTTGAATGCTTGCACCTGGCAGTGAATGGCATTGCTGGTCGTTTGAACCTAAAGATATATACTAATCCCAAGCTTTGTAACAGCAGATCAACAATAATCGCAGTAAATAACAATAAATAGTCGATCGGTTGGATTATTTGGCCTCATGGCTACCAAAAAAAAAAAAAAAAAACAGTTATGGCCAATTTTGTTACGGTTTTCTCGAATCATTTCCACTAGCTGTGTTCTAGTATTGTTACATTTCGGATAGCTTGATATCTTATCAAAGAGATTTAATTTTTCACACATTATGTCCTTGTTGATAAAAATTTCACTAATTGTAGTCCTAATTGTTCTTCTAATAAAACCTCGCTGAACGTTTTAGTTCTAAATCATAATTTTTATTCATTGTTCTAATACAGTCTCTTGACTCTTCAGAGGAGCCTGTGTGGTGTTTTATGTGTTCAGTTGAAATGACAGCAATGGGAATATTTTTTCTCTTTAAGCATGTATATTTTAAATTAGCATCATGGTGGGAGTGCTATCCGAAAGTTACATTTTCCACGTCTCTACGGCAAGCAAAAAAGATAACTTTCCAGGTTAAAATTAATTAAAAGTTGTCTAAGATCAAATTTACAATAAAGGCCAGTAGTAGTGACTTTAATGCTGATCAAACGTGATGTTTGGGAATAATTAAAAATATACCTTATTGTATTTTGTTGGTCAAAAAGCACAGAAGATGACAATTTTGTAGGATTGTAAGCATTGTGTGTGTAATACTAATTTTTGTATAATTTATTTATTCTTTGTTGAAGATGATAACTAATAATACAATAAAAGAATAGAGTTATCAAACTTTATTATTAAACTTAATAAAATAGTCTTTATTTTATGCTTTAAAAGTTAAAAAAATTTTTAATAAAAGTTCGACAAAGGCACATAATGCCGATTCTTTTCATCTTAGATGGGGATTTAAATAGAAAATTAAGCAGAAAGAAATTTTCTGAGTTGAACACCGCGATCTCTGTACCATTGGCTTGTTAATGGTATTTTTTTTTTTTTAACTTTGTTGAATTTTGGAGATATATCTGTGAGAATGCTAAACACAAATTCCCATAAGGAACAGCACGTTTTCTATTTACGGTACTGAAGAAGTTTCTTTCTTATGATCTGAAATAGGTGAGACTCGGAAACTTCGGGGAACTATCTATTTTAAAACCCATTCCCACATCTTGTGGCGAATGACACATACCAGTCTGTGAATCCCCGATTCAGAGACCGGTATGTGTGGAGAGGTTTTGCTCCAAGTGCAGATGGAATAGAAGAGTAATGGAATGTGAAAGACAAATGTAATTTTGGATATAATGGTGATAGATGGATTCCTTTACTGAGATTTAAAAAATTAAAAAAAGTGCTGTTGCAATGTTTGAAAAATTATTCTTTCTAACTACTTATCTAAAATTAGTCTTAGAAGTAAGGGAAAATACAGTGAAAACAACAAATGGAAAAGAGATAGACGAAGAAAAGAAGAAAAAACTGAAGTAAATTGACGTTAAGAAAACATATTAACGATAGAATTATAATACGACAACAACAAAATTTTTGAAAACGTAACACGTATGTGCTAAATAATTGCAAAAAAATTCTATGTACTTAATTGTGACATTTCGACATAATTGTTGAAATTATGTCGAAATATCCTAATACGGCTAAACATAACACGATCTAGGTAAGAGCCATTACGCTCCTTTCACAGAAAATCCTCTGTTTTCCACCTAACATTCTTTGTGGTTAACACGCAACTGAATTCAACGAATCCACTCCGTGTCATGATTATAACTGTAGAATCTATACCAGTATAACAATTCGAATTATCATTCACTTAGATTTTTGTTGAGTTGATTTTCTTTATATGGTCTGGTGGAAGTCGAGGACATCACAGAAGCTTCATCTGCAGAATCTCGTGAAGGAATTCATATCATTCGTTCTGTATGCTGAATCAGAGAACGATGACCTTGAATTTCTTCACTTTCTCAAGGCAGTGAGGGTTCTTAGTTCTGATAAATGGAGTAGAATTGCTTCAAGCTGAACAGTTAAAGTAATAATAATTTATTTATAACCTTATTCCAAAGTATATACATGCTATGTAAAACTTCCATGCAGTTCAGATATCTGCTTTTTACAAATATTCCTAAGAATTCTGCGTCTCGCCTATTGTGGAACTTATCTATAGCTGACAATGCCATTATATCTTCGAAATAGAGTTTATACATTTCACCTAGATCAGTGATGGCGAACCTATGACAGGTGTGTCAGCACTGATACGCTTGAGGGTTTCAGGTGACACACCCTGAATGTTGAAAAATATTGGTATTCTAATGAAAAAACTGTGATAAATCGTGTAAGATCGCTCTCAGTTAAGGCGAAGGTAGGTTTCGGTTCATTGGACGAATTATATTTTATAGTTAGCCTATTTCTATTTTATTTTGTAATTAGAGCTAAAGCTCTTCTAACAATTTTCTCTTCTACATTCTCTTGTGAAACTCTATTTTCTGCCTTAAATAGTATCAAATCGAAAGGGAGAAATAGATTGAGCAATGATTTGCGCGCTGCCTGTGTAGCATTAAAATGTACACACTATAGCCCTTCTATAAAGCAACTTTCTACCAGTACTCAGCGACAGAAAAGTCATTAAATATAATGCAAGTTTGTAATTTCACTTTATTAAATTAATTGTATAATATGAATTCATAGATTTTATATCAATGTCCTATTAAATAAATAGCCTAATATGATATGTATAAGTCACCATCTATGATTATGTAGTTAAATTTATAATGCATGTGTGCAAGTGGCACATCAACAATGTCAGTATTTAAAAAAAAAAAAATGTCTGACACACCTGGGTAAAAAGGTTCGCCATCACTGACCTAGATCGTATATACGACGGTAGCATGAAGCGCACGCTTGCAAATGTAGCAAAACCGTTTAGGTGTCAGAATAAAAATTAAAAATCTGGCCAATTTATTATACTGGCAGTATCACATGATTTAACTCTATGGCATTTGGTTTGAACAATATAATGTTCCTTATATTTTTTCCAAACTGTGCACTTGCTGTGGTAGGTTGTGCAGTCTTAAAATCGTATTTAAATCTCTAACCCTAAAGGAATTTGAAACTCGAGGAACACCTTAACCCCCCCCACACACACACACACAACCACCACCACCACCACCAATGGGCTCAGTATGGCCTGTTATTCATTATTTCCCGATATAGCACATAAAAGTGAGGCAAAGTTTCAGTAAATAATTTCAATTCTGTAGGCAGATAGGAATGTGGTCTGGAACTAGATTCATTTCGATACGGCTATTCGAGTTAGTTTTATTTTGGGGGAGGGGACATGATTTACTAGACTTACGAAATATCTACTTACTTCTTCTATCTGCCGGAACAGCCACTGTCTTCCCATGAACACTTGTTCTTCTGCTTGAGGAACTTCAAAAAACAGCGGCTTCAAAGTTAACTGGGAAACTTTAGTGAGATGCGAGTAAACTGAAAGAAGGGAAAAAAAGCAAATGGTTTATTTGCATCCATACATTGTTAAATTATAAGTAAATCACTGAAATTAAAATGTATAACATAGATTTTCGCAATTTATATACATTTTACAAAATATTGCAATATTTTATGGGAATATTTTGTAAAAATAAATTGTAAACATTATGTAAATATAATCTAATTACTTTAATATATGCTAATTATTTAACTCACAAATCATATAGCCAATTTTAAAGCTAAAGGCATTAATCGCAGTAAAGTCACTATTTAGGAAATAACTAAACAAGGTAAAGTTATTTGGATTTAAAGATAAAAATTCACAATGTCTTTTTTGAATACTTAGCAAAAACGAATGTGAAATTCCAATTAATCTCTAGGAGTCTACCCACATAATCACGCAAGACAATTGCCACTAATCGTTATATAAAAAGTGTGTATAACGATATATATATACATGCTTTAGATAAAAACTTTAAAAAACTAAATAAAAAGTCGTTAATTGGTGGGAAAAAACTAGATGACTCGGAGAGACGTCTCAGGTCATTTGAAAGGCAGTTACAAGCAATAAGCAAAAGAGAGTCGAGGAAGGAGATGCAACATGGACAAAGGTTGCTGCTGGCCATGTTAAGTAAATTAACCTGAAAAAATAGTCAACTTTACTGGTTATTTTGAATCAGTGCATTACTGCCGACTCGCTTCCTTTAAAAGTAAATATATTAGGTATACTCATGCAAATAGAATAGAATAGAAGTGATCGTTATCATCCAGTTTGCTATACTGGATGATAGCGATAAAAAAATAAAGTTTTTTAGCAAAAAAAAAGAAAAAAAAAGAAATTAATCTAAAATTCCATCAGTTAATGTTTCGTCAGTGAACTGAAACGATATATTACCTCTGCTTAGGCTAGTAATTGCTCTCAACTTTTACATTTTTTAGAAAAAATACAGGAATACCAAGCACCACAGTTATTAAGAAAAATAATTGCTTACTTTTTATATTAATAAAATTACTTCTTATTAAATTTTAATTAACTCACCGCCTTTTTAAGTTACATTTACTGTAACTTAGCAGTTTTCTTAATTTTTCGTTAATCGGTGGCTTCGTAATTTGATGCCTAGAGAACCAATTCCCACCCCCCCCTCCATCTTCGGTCCTGAAAATAGTGTGTGCAAATACACATACACTTAATAACATATTGTATTAATGTCACTTAATCTAGTAACGGCAATGTCTTTTGGTTGGAAAGATGTGGGTTTGAAGCCCACGAAGAACCTTTATAAGTGCTTTGCCGGTCTCATACAGAGGTCATAGTATTTTTCCTCTCGGAAACTCAGTTGTTCATCAAATAAAACAGGCAAATATTATCCACACAAGACTGAGTGGACAGTTCAATCTCCACAATTAGCCAATCAGAGATAGCTGGCCGAAGATGTTCACTAATTATAAACTGCATCCGGTTAAGAGAGACAGATGACAGCTACCATCTCGTGGTCCCTAATCCTAACGCAGTATTTTTTGTCTGAAATAATGTAGGTTCTACGGTCGATTTTCTTGAATTTACAGGACGAAAAACCCGAGTTTCTTGGAGAAAAAACGACAGGTAATGTTTTTAGTAGTAGCAGTATTCTTCTACAAGAGACAGCTCCATGTTGAATTATCCAATTTCTGTTCTACACTTATTTGTAATATTGGCGATATGTGTTCCAAGGCCGGTTTTATGGAAGAGCATCAGGAAGAAAACCAACTTTGCAACTGCAGCTCGAGGCCGCTTAACTAAACAAAATCAAGCATTAAGTGAATCATGTTTCCTCTAACCACCATTGTGATTTTGAAATACACATACCGGCCACTGAATTAGAAACTTTTATTTAATATCGTGTTGGACCTCCTTTAGCGACTGCCAATACCGACCTCTTCAATTCCCTGAGCATAGTTCGGTGAGATATGGATCAGGAACATCCGTTGTTTATTAAATTCTTCAGTCAACTGCTGCACACAGGAAGTTCTGTTTGTCCGTGCAAGCCGATGTCGTTTCTGACAATCTTAGGACCACAGTTACGCCTCTTAGACAAGCAATATGGATTATTTTTCCACTGATTAAATACCAGGGATATCTTACCGTTTGAGAAACCAGTCAGCTCTGCTGTTTTTCAAAATCGTGGCCACAGCTAGACGGGCATCCACAATAAGCCCTTTATCGAACTCCGAAAGATCCTTTTTTTTCCCATCGTGATACGCTGTTCACGATTACTAATCACCAGCATTTTAAAATAGTTGCCTAGAACACGCGGTGACGCTCTTGATGAAGTATTTTGCATATACGCTGTGTAAGTAACGTTTACGTACATCTGCATAAAGGTTTTTAATTCAGGCCCAGTATGTGTAGAAACGTGTAACATGCAATATCTTGCCTTCCTAATATAAGTTAGTCTGTGCATATATACCCTTATAATTTAACTGTTATCCCATCGTTCCTCTACACTCTCTTATCAATCTTTATTTTTTAATATTTATATATGTATACACATAAATAACACTAGCATATTCAACAGTTCTAAATACATAACAATTAAACTTTCCTCCAATTCAGTGATTTTTTTGTGTTCTCAAGGGTTAGTCTCATTTTTTATTTTATTTTAATTTTTGTTGGTATAATATCGACTTTAGCCGAAACGACCTACATTCTGTTTTCTTTTAGTACGAGAACGAGTCTTTAAATGAAACTCAAATGTACGAGTAGGCCAGTTAACTAGTCTCATAATTCTACTCCTTTCATAGTTTAGCGTAATCTAAACGATCAAAAGAAACAGGCAAGTAAATTCTTGACAACAAAACGTACTTTTAGTCCAGATTTATTTTTCATGTTTCTCACTGATAAGCATTATATTGATAAGAATCACACTGATAAGTACCTGAAAGATCTCTGCTGTCAGATACTTACTTCTGGAACTGTAATAATATTTATATTTCAAATTGACCCAAGTCAGTTAACACTAACAAAAAAAAAGGGGGGGAGGGAGTTATACCATAACGAAATTGTTATATTTATGCTAACTTACATTAATCCTTTCTCAGAATAACTATTTTTTCTGCCTATACCCCCATTATGAAAATTTTCCATTATCAGTGTGCTTCTCCGATATGAAATGCTTCTTGAGGACTCCTAGGAGCCTAAGCAAATACATTAACTATCAAAGCTTTCTGTATCTTTTAAAAGAAAAAAATCCCAAATTTTATTTGTTTAAGGTTATCCGTTCTGTAAACATAGCTTGGCTAATTTACGAGTTACTACATTTTTTTTTTGTATTTTTTTTCCCTGCACCAAATAATTCATTAGCAGCTCCGGGAAACATGTCCACTGCTTAAACTTCCTATATATAATTAAGATTTTTATATTTATATTCAAGTGTTGTGATAGCGAAAATTGACATTGTGAGATCAATGATTAACATTCCAAACATAATGAACAGTTGAGCACCTATTAATAATATTTTTATTAATTATGAGTGATTTTTAACGACTGATTTTTGTATGTAGCGTAGATTAAGTAAGTTAATAACACTATAAAGCTCTAAAGTTAAATAAAACCTGAACATCGCGGTGCAGAAAACTTTGCATACTTTCTTTTCTTTGAGTTTCAGGAAACTTCCATCGGTCAGTCCATATCCACGAATTTCAACATAATATCTACAAAAATCCCAAAGGCTCAATACTTTCCATATGCTGCTGTCAATTGATAACTTTTATAAATGAATGTATAATAAAAAATAAAAAAGCACTTATCAGAATTTAGTTACATCGGGTTTTGTGACACAAGAATGACAGTTCTATAGGGTAGAATGGTAGTAATCTTTCTTAAACATTTTATCGCGCAGAATATCCTCAAGATGTGAACAAAACTCATATTTCCAATTTCATGATAATGTTTATTACAATGATGAACTAAAAGTTTTCGTAAATTATGTCCTCATAATAGATTTTCATTGTATCATATTACAATGCGACCCCTTGGGGACAGCGACCCACAAGTTAGAAACCTGGGATTTAGAATGACTGGCCAAAATCGTTTAATACCAGAGCTTTACTCGTAAAGTAAAAGTTTATCAGTCTCAAGACACTCGATCAGGTTGTCGAAGTAGATCTGGCCACAAGGATTCGTAGATTGGACTGTTGGCTGAATCTCGGTCAAAGAAAACAGTGTGTTGTCATCTTCATCTACTCGGCAAAGGGTCAAGAGAAGTCTTGAAATGTTCCGCATGAATTGACGACGGAACATGCTCAGCATCACGGTGATTGTAGAGAATTAGTCGCCATTCTTCGGAGGACTAGTTCATCATGTTTTGCAAGGTCATTTAGCGTAATTGCTAGGGTAATTTACTTTATGCTGGTTTCAGAAGGATGCGCTATCAACGCCGAGCTCTATTATCCATAACTACTACGAATGCATGCTGTTCTGAGCGAGTGCTATCTCCAACTCGACAGTCGAAAGCTGATGTTCCTTCAACAAGAACGCCAATCTGTACACAAAACTTCGAACGAAAGCAAAAAAAAATGCACAGCTTAAAAAGTTTTTTCCCTTTAACCCCCCAGTCATTACTTCCCAGCTTAGAGTCATCTGACTCGCTTTGCATTGGTCAGGAGTCGAGAGTAAATATCTAGAATATTTCTCCTTCGACTGAGTATCGTAAAGATTCAGATTTTCTGTCTTTCTTTTCTTTTTTTTATGAGGGGTGGGGAGGTGACAGATATTAAGGGGACGATTGACAAATATTTTAGAGGCTTTTATCTTTTTCAAACTTGAAATAAACATCAGCATTTATATTAAAATGCTAATTTGTATTGTGATTAAAAAATATAGATCTCCTGATTTCGTTTTTGCCGTTTAACTAAGCATTTACAAGTACAGTTATTTTGTCATATTCTGATTTCTAGGTTCCTCTGGATTTTCCTCACTGACTCGTTCAGTAATTGAACTGCTTATGAAATGGGACCATATAATAGAATTGCTTATATTTGTTTCAATTACAATTTTATGAAATGATAAATAAAAATAAAAATTCCGAAAATTCACGCTAGTGATAGTCTTAACTTTCGGATTATCTTCAGTGTACTAACATTCGTATAGACTTAAATTAATCCATACCTTTCTCTACCACAGAGCCACCTTGTGATATGTCTTTGCTAGGAGTCAGCATGCCAGACCACGACCTTCGTTTGTCCAAGGAACTAATCAGGTCTGGGGTGCCTGCAAATAAGAAAACATATTGAAAGTTGATTCGATTGAATGAAATCAAGCGTCGCACAATATAATAAAAACAACAATGTAACGGACAGTTACCTGAAGGGATTGAACTGATCGAGCCAGACTCAATTACGGCACTGGTAAGTGACGTCACGCTGCGATTCTTTAATCCCCTTCGCACGGGTATGACGTGATAAGGATTCTCCATCTCTGATGACACTGCAATATGATTTAGAAAGGAAAATGGAAACTCAAACTTCAGGAATTAGTGATATTGGAAATATATAACAGTCCACATAATAATAATACAGTGCTGTACATACTTGAATGCTGTTACCTGTTAAAGTAGATGCCGGGCTGATTTCCGAGTATAAACTAACATCACTGCTTTCCAGAGAGCATCTGCTGGCTCGGAAGTCCTGGATACTGCTACTGGATGATTCCAATTTTGCGAGTCTTGTCATTTTGTGACCCATTAGCAAATCAAGTCGAGAGCCGTTGGAACATACACTTTCTGGACGACAGGAAAGGCGTTTGTCTGAAAAAAGACATAAGCCTGATCATTCGTTTTGCTTATTATTCATGATTATATCTATGACATCTTTAATGGCAGGAAACGTGTTCTTCTTCTGGAATTATTTTTTCCTGTTTGCACAAGGCACAATCTTCAACAAGTATTAAGTATTAATTCATGTACAGCTTAATATATATCTGTTTAATCCTGCTGAAACTATGATGGTACTGTATTCCAATTCTTAATTACTGTAAAATCTCTCGTAACCGGCAATACCAAAACAACGGCACTTTCGAAGGTCTAAATTTAAACTCGAAATTTAAGTCTGGATGGAATCCGTAAGTTTGATGTTTCTGGTGAACAGAGAAGTGCCGATGAAGAATCCGCGAACAAGTTTATCGAGCAGTTTCAGAAAATTGTGGACGAAAATAATATGACTGCGGAACAACTATATAATACCGATGAGACTGGATTGCTATGGAAGTGTCTTCCCTCGTCGAATTTGGTTTGTGCGACGGAAGCCTTGCCGAATGGATTTAAGCAGAACGAGGACCGCCTAACTGTGGTGGTAGGCACAAATGCTGCAGGTATGCACAAAGTAAGATTGTCAGTGGTAGGCAAGTACCGCAATCCATAGTGCTTTAAAAATGTGAAAACTCTGCCTATCCATTATCAGGCAGAATTTCTCAGAAAAGAATGCATAAATGGATTGTGATATATTCAAAAGAATGGTTTCATAGGGTATTCGTGCCCAATGTGAAGGAGAATTTAAGGGAAAAGGGTTTACCACCAGACAGAAAAGTGATTCTTTTGTTGGACAATTGCCGCGCTCATCCCCCCCCCCCCCGGCTGAAGACTTAAATGTGGAAAACATTTGTGTTATGTTTCTGCCGCCCAGCGCAATGGACCAAGGAGTCATCGAGAATATAAAGATGAACTACCACTCCCTTTTTATGCGCCGATGTGTAAACTTTGAAGGTAGCGGCCAAGATTTTCAGAAACAGTTCACATTGAAAGACGCCATATTTACTTTGTCTCTTGCCTGGAAGAATGTAAAGAACATTACTTTACGTCGCTGTTGGCGTATATTGTGGCTAATGATCACATGTTAAGATGACGAATCAAGTGATGAAGATTTTTCGTGGTTTTAAAACACGTCCCGTGTCCGACATTTTGCATTTAGTAACACATTCGGAGAATGTGTTACTAAATGGAAGATGTAACTTTCTCTACTAAATCTGTCTCTCTCTCTCTCTCGATGACGACGAAATAATCGAATATGTACTGGGAAAGGAGAAAGATGATGAGGAGGAGGATGAAGATGAGGACGATGGCACGCAGACCAGGAAAGTTACGTGGAAGGAAACTGATGAAGGATTGTTGACTTTCATAAGATTTGCCGTGCAATGTTCATCGAAGTCAGCATATGATATTATGAAACTTCATTGTATACACAGTGAATTTTTAAAGCTCCGGCGACAATCTTATAAGCAGACAGACATTCGAATTGTCGTCACACTAAGAAATTCACAGCAACTTTCATGTGATAATACGTACTGTAATTTTTAAATGCTGTTTAAATTTGAATTTGTAAAATATAAAATTATGTGTATGTGTCTTAAATTTTAAAAAATTCGCATGATTTTTGATGTTATTTAATTATGGCCGGCAGATCGAAAAACACGACCAACGAACTCCGCCTGCTACAATTTCTACAGATGGCATCACAAAACATGAACAGGTAAGTTCTGAATATATATTCAATTATCCCAAAATCTCGTATCGGAAATCGGCGAAGTCCCATTGTTGCCAGTTAAAAGAGATTCTACTGTACTAAGAGTGCTGGATAATGCATAATCACCCCCCCCCCCCACACACACACACACAGAGTGGCTTTCGCTTGGTTCTTGCAGTTGTTTCAATAGAAGGATTTGAAATTTTGAATTCTTATTTAGAAAATCATCGAAACACATACTGGACAAAATTAGGCACAACATCCATTAATTTAGGGAATCCATAAGAATAATTTCTGGATGTATATTTTGAACGATAAATAATTAATATGATATATAATAATAATTAGCATATAATGCAGCAAAGGTTGGTCGATTGGTAGAGCCTCTGCTACTAATGGCTCGTAAAAAGGTAATCAAGTTTGAGCGCGGTTAGTAGTTGGAAGGGACTAATCGTTCGATGCTGTTGGCACACTCTCCCTCGATGAGTCTTTGGACTCCCTGGATACCTCCATAATAATAATTATTATTATGGAGGTATCCAGGTATCACATAATAATAATTATTATGATAAGATCTACTAAACTAAATTACAAGAGCTCCTTGTTATAATAAATTTTTATAAGTAATTACAGTATAATAAAAAAATCTTTCTAATAAGTGCAATATGTTTTTTTATAAAAACAAAACAAAACAGATATCTGGTAAATTAAATAATAATATAGATCTCAAACTGACATAGAAAATGGGCTTGCACCGAAAACACTTTTCCAAGCGGGTTTGTGAGAACTCAAATGAACGAAGGACATCAAAATAAACCAATAACAGTTCACTTACTTGTCCACAGGTCATGTGTATCCATTCCAGGTGGGCAGCTATAATGCTTTGGTAGATCTGGGGAGGGAAATAAAATCATTAATTTTGAGCAATCTTTTAAAGACTGATTCTTTAGATAAAAGTAAAAAGACTTTTAGTCTAGCCAAGATAAATACAATTATTAGTCATATCGTATTGAGTTCAACTCTATCTCTAAATACCGACTTTAAGCTTTTTACATTAAGATGCGCGCGCACGCACGCACACACACACACACACACACACACACACACACACACACACACACACACACACACACACACACACACACACACACATTGGCAACCACTTATTCTTACCCCTGAGGGCTGCATACTGGTCGAAATTGGCGGTGTTTCTTCGCCCATGGCGTTGCTGGTGCCGAAGCATTGGATTAAATGCGGTAGTCTGTTGATTGGCGTCGGAAAGTTTTGGCGTGTCTGTAAAGAAAGGGAGTAGGTGAGAAATTAGAACCGTTAAATACACTTGAATTGAAGAATTAAGAAAATAGATAATTAATAGGTTTAATGCCAAGTTGAAGCCTTTTAGGCTGTTAAAACGAATTAAAACATGTGCAGTTTGTATATCGTTTCTTACCTTCTCTGATTCCTTTTCTTTCTTGAGTGGTTGCATCTTGAGTAGGTTTCTTGTCCTCCCTTTTCAATGATAAGAATGATTTCGTTCGGCCGTTGCTGATTAGTGTTCTGTTGGCCGCAAAGCTGTCTTGGATTACGTGCTTCTGAGGGTCATTCTGTGACGCTGCGGGTTAAAAATACATAACTAAAATAAAAGCATAAACCCCTAGATGGTGGTTAGGAAAGCGTATATTATTAAGTGTAACTTATTATGTATATTCAAGAGTAACTTAATCATTGTAGCCCTTATTCTCCAACGATCCAACTTTTGTAAGAATCAAAGTCTATGTTTGATTTATAAAGTTTTTAAAGAAAAAGCGCAATGTATCCAGCTGTTTTCATAATTTGTACTTATAAAAATGGAAGAAGGGAATACTTACACTCCTTGAAACATAGTGGACATTGGTCGGTGGTAAAGATACAAGTGTAACATCGCTGATGACCACAGGTATCAGTTAGTCTTCTTTTTTTTCCTTTACCATATCGTAAATGGCATGATGGACAATAGGAGGCGTTGCTGTCGTCCTTCAACATTTTGCGTAGTTTGCTCCAGCCTGCAAATAAATACATCTAATCATTAAGCATTTCGAAAGCATTATATTCAACAAATCATATTCAATAAATGAAGGAATGGAAAAAACTGTTGACTTAATTATGGAATATAAGAGCTCTTTTCATTAGATTTCAATTTAAGGAAATAGTTCTACATTTAGGTATGTATACATACCTAAATGTAAATAGTTCTACATTTAGGTACTAAACTGTTTTACTTGTCTTACGGAGTTTCTTGGAAAACTATAAATACAAGGAAAAAACGGAGAGTTTTTCCTTGTAAAAAAACGAACATTGGAAACAATTTACGAAATCAAGTACTGCGAGCATTCGTTGTTCCAATGAACGTGTCATTTTTCTATTGCGATCCTTGACAAGAAGGCAAAATTGAAGTTTAGGTGTGCCTGAATGAACTCAGCATAGTATTAGCATTACTAGTATTACTGATTTATGACCAGAAATAAGGTTAGCATCGAGAATTAACTTCGAAAAATTCAATTCTCGCTCCTTCCCAGAGAACGAACTAGTTAAATATGTTGCCTAAGTGCGGTTTAAGTTAAACTTACCAACACCCTTTCTAGGTTTTTATCCTGCCTGCCCAATCTATATTCACAGCTCTCTCTCTCTCTCTCTCTCTCTCTCTCTCTCTCTCTCTCTCTCCGCCCATTGTACGAGCCGCCCTTTATTTACCAAGAAATGATGCATGTACTCTCCGACAGGAAAAACAGTACAAGAATATTCCCTTTCATGAGGAAGGAGACATTCTGATAACATCAGTGGTAGACGCAAAATAACTGGATCTTTTTTATTTTATCGAGTTCGAAGTATTCTGGAATGAAAATAATTCTGATAAAAATTGATAGCTCCCTGAATTGGCAAAAAAAAAAAAAAAAAGAAAAAGAAAAAAAAAAAGAAAGAAAAAAGCAAAAAAGCTGTAGCGGTTAGCGGAGATGAAGTTTGGAACTCTAATATATAATATAAGACTGGTTTCTGGAAAGTAAAAATATGCAGTAAAAAGGGACAGCGGTCAGGTAAAGGCCGAGTTCAGATGTTAGTGTTGGAGGAACAGGTGAAAGAATTTGATAGTTAGGAAGAGGCGGTGCAATGAGCTGGAATACCCAGTCTACAGCCATTACGCCCACGGAACTTTCTCTTATAATATTATGATAAAAAAAAGTTTACAGAGTTCAAAACCTCGATGATTTATGGCACAAAATGCAAGTTTCTCTAGGAAAGATCACAACAGAAATGCTATAAAAATTACAGGACTCAGTTACCTATCGGACATTTTATATGCTACAGAACAATAGTGGCGTGGCAAAAATTTCAAAAAAAAAAAAAAGAAAAGAAAAGAAACCCTTGATATGGTGACAATTTTGATGTAGGAAAAGTTATTTCCTGAACGCCCTGTATAAGATAAAATCGAAAATAAAGTAATTAGTAAATGAACATATGTTTACGTAAAAATACGTAGAGGAAAGAAATTTTGAATTAAAAAATCCCAAAATCATCACGGTATATCTATAAATTCACACGTATGCCACAGTAATTAACTTTTTTAATAATATGTAAATATTTCGTCTTAAGTATCATAAGACATCATCAGTACAGTTATAAACAACAATAGAATTACATTTAAAAAAAAAACACATTAGTGTGCATGCTTACATTGGAATCCCTCTATGTATAAATAATTGCTGTGGCATACATGTGAATTTATAGTTATGAATACACAGGTTTCTCTATATAAGAAAATCACAGTATATGGAGCGGTACTCGCTGAAGAATTCAGTAATATGCTATGTATTACTGAATTCTGAAGTACCTAACAGTCAAATGCCATTATAAAGTACACTGCTTAGAAAGAAGTCAACGGACAACAACACCATAGTGTGATGAACAAAGCGCACGACGCCCACCTTAATAGGATCTAGGACCTCTTTTTGCTGCGATGACTGCAGCAATCCTACGGGCACACTTTCCATAA